>NC_087211.1:60900746-60994654 GCF_015104395.2 Macrobrachium nipponense
TGGCTAAATAGCTGAGATACCTGCTCTTAGCCGAATGTTTTTGGTCCCTTTGTTGTTGTGCTGTTACGACAACAACAAGGACATCAACAACATTAACGAGGGATAAAAATGAAGTTGATGATGAGGAATATGCGTAGTACTATTCATACGTGTATAGGCCTATGTGTAATGTTATTCGTTTTCCCCTCTCTTACAAAGGAACTGATCACGTACCACCTGTAGGTCAAACACACACGTAAATGTATGTGTGTGTGTAAAGGAGCACGCGCGCCTACGTTTCTTCAGCGTAGGGCGCCTGCTTGTCTCTTGTGATGACCTTGAGTTTACTTTTCAGCATCCGCGTGACTTGGTGTTTTTTTTTCTTCACTGTTGCATTTCCTTAACTACTGAGCTTCGATAAAAAGCCATATAGACAGTTTACCTTTTATATTACAATGTCTTAGCGGCGCGATGTCTAGAAAGACAATAATAATGATAATAATAATAATAATAAAAAGGTTGAAGACTACCCTGACGCGGCTTGGCTTCTTACGTAACGGGAAATCTTTTGATACCGACAGGGGCACCGTTGCCAGCCATGGTAAAATGGCATTGGCATCGGTTCAACTACGGCATAACAATTTTAGGACGGGTATGGGAAACACTATCGCCATAACTCACAGCTTAGCGTTCGTTACACTGTTGCTACAAACGGATTATTCTTCTTTCGCTAACCACTCCCGTTTGCTTCCATGTTTGTCTTGTTTTCTTTCTTTTGGCAGCTTGATGTAACTGGATTTTTGTTTATTCGTTTGTTTGTTTGATGACTGCTATATTTTGCATAAAATGTGTGTTAGATACTCCCTCATGACTATTGCTAATTCCCAGGTCCCATTAGACTAATAGCTGCCTGTTGCGAACCGCTTGGACTTTTTGTTAGTACTACCCTGTTTACTATTTTTTTTTTTTTTGATGAAGTTTACTGAAATTTGGGCCAAATGGTAGTAAAGTGAATGTCATAGTACTAAGGTCTATGGCCCATAAAAGTAAGATAGATCAGATTGATTGGTAGTTATATAGATAGATAGATAGAGAGATAGACAACTGATTCTCTTAGCTATGAAACTCCAAAGAATAATTTGCCTTTTGCAAATTAACAAGAGGAATAACAATATAGTCTAATTTCAAGTGTTCTTGAGCATTTCCCCAACACTCGTGTGTTAGTCTCTCTCTCTCTCTCTCTCTCTCTCTCTCCACAATATGTTGTAAGGCATAATCCAAGGTTTTGAAGATTCATAATGGTCACGAAAAACATTCCATAATTAAAGTCAGTTATTCTGGAGTACTCTCTCTCTCTCTCTCTCTCTCTCTCTCTCTCTCTCTCTCTCTCTCTCTCTCTGTCTCTCTCTGTCTGTCTCTTCTATAAACTTCAAAGCATGACTGAGTAAACCACGGAGAAGTGATTTTCGATTTTAGGAAAAATACCTTTTTTTTAAATAAAAAATTCTATAATTATACAGACTAGATATTAAGGCACACAGCGAATTGTTTTTTTTTTTAATAAATGATTTTCTTTAGGAAAGACTAAAGATTTTTCCAAATATTCATCCATCTATGTTATCATTGCGTTCTTCGCCGTCCGTCCCAGACACCTGAGGCCTTTTGCAAGTTCCTGAGCACTGAATTATGAGCGCTTGGCTTTTATTGGATGTCACCCATCCAACCACTGAGCAGATTTGATAGAAAAAGTATTTGTCAAGGGAAAGACTGGAATGATCTCTTAAACGTTTACGAAAACAAGTAAAATTTGAGCAGAAGTATCTTCGGCGCAATCGAGTTTTCTGTATAGCGTATAATAGTAATACACTCAGTCACCACGGCCCATGAAGCTGTCAGCCACTGCCCATGAAACTCTCAGCGGTTCCCCATAAAACTCTTCTTAACCAACTGTGGTGGCCTGTGTTGTTGCGGTGTCAAACGCACGATCACGGATAACCTTAAATGAAATAAAAACTACTGAGGCTAGAGGGCTGCAATTTTCTATGATTGGTGATTAGAGGGTGGACGATCAACATACCAATTTGCAGCCCTCTAGTCTCAGTAGTTTTAAAGATCTGAGGACGGACAGAAGAAGCGCGGAAGGACGGACGAATAGCCATCTCAATAGTTTTTACCTAAAACTAATAAAAACTGGCAATAACGTTCAGTCACAATTCCTTGTTAATATTTTCAACTTGGAACGATTCGTACGCCAGACTGTTGAAAGTGCGCAGGTTCTTAAGTCATCTTGATTGGCTTATTAACTGATTGATTACAATAAGGGTTACTGGCCCCGTCTTTCTCACTTATGATGCAAATGAATTATCATCAAATCCCCATTAACTTGTAGAGCAAGTTTCCACAAGACAGAATAGAACAGAGAACAGAGAAACAGGTAAAAATAATAAATAAAAAATAAATATACAAATAAATATATATAATAAATATATAAGAATTTATAAATAAGTATATAAGAACTTATAAATAAATTATAAGAATATATAAATAAATCGATAAATATATAAATAAATCGACAAATGAATATCTAAATGAATAAATGAACATATAAAGAGATAAACAGAGTTTTACTATATATCCTTGTGCCAAGTGACAATAGCTTTGACACGTGACAAGCGTGGCACTGAAGTTCTGGCACTCGTTTACACGGAGGTGTGGCACTCACACACAGGTAGGCACTGTCGTCTCCATCTCAGAAAGCTAATCAAGACCTTTCACCGGGTAAAAATTATGAGGGCTATGCAATTGTAGATGACTAAAATGTCCTGTCAAATTCTCGATTTCCTCATATTTTGGGTACGCTTGTCGCCACGAAACCTGAGATCCAAGTGAAGGAAGAAATGCAGAAATTCTGATGCCAGTAACAATAAGTAACCACCAACGTGAAACCAACACGCAGTATACAGATGTGTGTGTGTTTGTGTGTATATAGGGCTGCCACTGTTAGTACCATCAGCAAAACTGAAGAACGATGTGTCTGGCTAGTACGTAGCTGTTTGGGTAACCTCTGGGAGACACGCAGACGCCGATGGCCCCTTAGCTTCTTAAACAACGATGGGACAGAACGGGGTGGCTAGCAAGCTCATCCCAAAGTAGTTGCTCAAAGCCTGATAGGTAACGCCACCTAAAGTCATCCCTTCAACGGGTAAAATGCGTATATTTCAAACCAAAAACTTAAAAAAGACACATAGGCCGAGTAGTATATCAAACCAACTTCTGGTACTAAAGTCTCTCTCTCTCTCTCTCTCTCACACACACCACACACACACGCACAAAGCCAGATCCCGGAGGGCGTCCACAAAGTTATTTGCTTCCTTCCTTCTGGGACGTATTTAAATAAACAATGGCTATTGACTTTGCCAGCAAACACGTGAATTTGTTTCTTTCTACCGTTTTGTCATTTCGTGTGCTTATGACTTATTGTTGTCAATGTCAGTTTCAAATACATGTAATAATTGAAGCTTACAACTGTTTTGATTTACTGGATGTGGTCACTTAAGAATGACCACTTGTTTTCAGTATACAGCTTCTTGGACTAACGATATTTAATGGAAGGACGTAAACTAGACGTAAGTTTTCATGGTAAGAGAAATTTGAAATTACTTTCGCTCCCTCACAGAAGTGTTTATTTCACAATAACATTTTGCTCTTGCTGTGTGTCTAAGCTTTCATAACATTCTACATAAAAGGTCCAACGCACAACCGAGAGAGAGAGAGAGAGAGAGAGAGAGAGAGAGAGAGAGAGAGAGAGAGAGAGATGGTTCCCTCTTGCCAACTGCATTGCTGTCTTCGCGCACAAGGAGAAGTCAGACCGCCAGGGAAAGAAAAAAAAAATCAAGATATCGCTAAAAACAAGTTTGTTTTCTACTATCGCTGCAAAGAATAAAACGATGTTACTATTAAAACCGAAGGGAAGCGCCTAATGGAAGCTACATCTCACAGAAGACTGTCAAACAAGTGTTTTAAACTAAAAAGAAGAAAGAAAAGGTGAAAACTATAAACCTGCTCGGTGCTTGAAAACGCAACCACCCTATGACAGAGCTGGTTCGATCCGGTTCGCCAACTCTCAAACGAAGGGTTAAAAATGTAATCTAATTATTACGGGAATAAATTTGTAAATTTGAACGTGTTATATATATATATATATATATATATATATATATATATATATATATATATATATATATATATATATATGACGTACGTGTTGGCACTACGCAAGTACGGTTTAGTGGCGAATTGGCATTTGCGGGAATTTACTGGTCAGATGCCAGTAGTGGACAGGATTGTGTTGAACTTTAGCCACATGATTTTAACGCTTGCCGAAAAATTATAGTTGCTTAACGTTACGTTAGATGCCCGTTCTTTAAAGGTAGTTTTGATTTTGCCGAGATTAACAAACTGTAACCCCGCCCTCCCTTTGTATAAATAAGTCTCTCAACGTCTCTTTGATAATTGATTCAGTGTGAACTTGAGGATGTAGAAATAAACCAACAAAGTATTCGTTCCTAGTCGCCACTCGCCAGTTTTCACTCACCTTTCTACTGTGGATTTAAGGATATTCTCAAGCACTTGCTCCTCGTACTGCATCAGATATATACGTATATATATATATTATATATATATATATATATATATATATATTATATATATATATAAATTAAGGTTAGGTTTTTGCCACGAAGGAAAAAATGAAAAGCGAGATAGCCAAGTACTTTTGGTCCGAAAGTACTTGGCTATCTCGCTTTTTCATTTTTTCCTTCGTGGCAAAAAACCTTTATTTATACATAGCATCACGTTTTATATACTTCGTAATCAGCTATTCATATATATATATATATATATATATATATATATATATATATATATATATATATATATAGAGAGAGAGAGAGAGAGTGAAAAGCAAGAAAATAAAATAAACAATTTTACCAAAATAAACTGAACATAACATCATAAACCGAATAGATGAACCAAAAACATATGCCACACAAATATATATATATATGAACCACAAGTATCCTTTAAATTCGAATCAAAAGGCAATTAAGTTACGCGTATCTAAGAACCACCAAACACACGAGTCTTTTTAGATTGAACGCCATCTATTGACTATCGTCCGAATAAAATAGGGAGCAGAGAATCTGGGTTAAAAAAAAAGAAAGAAAGAAAAAGAAATAGCAATCTGGGTCACAACGAGGCCGGACAACCACTGTACCGAACAGAATTTACGCAGTACCCTCAATAGTTCTGATAAGAGTCTAAACCAGGGGTTCTTAACCTTTCGATGACACCATACCCCCAATAAATTGCCCAATATGGTTCCATACCCCCTTTAGTTAAGTCCACTGAAGTCCTGTTTGTTGACATTATAACTTAATATACTTATTTTCATACATACTTTAGGTATGAATAGCTAGGAATAGATCATACGAGAAAATCAAAATCATTTGTAGTTTAATATAGTTATTTATTTACAAAATGTATCCATGTATACGTTGAAACATTAAAATAAAATATATACAAATATCTAGAGATCAAGTCCCATACCCCCAGCATGTGGTTCTCATATTCCAAAAGGGTATGGATACCCCTTGATGAGAACCCCTGCCCTAGCACAACTCTGAAATGTAAACAAGTGGAAATAACATTTCAAACACTTCCAGAAATATGTGAATAAATTTTAAAAAAAGAATTGCTGTTGGATGTCGACTAACGAGACATGAAGAGATTTTTTGATGAATAAACTATTACACGTCGATAGTCAAAAATAAACCTAAAAGACGTACTAGAATACATTCAACTTTTAAATATTCAATATTATGACGTGATTCAAAATAGATTCACAGTATCTTATAACCTATGTCAGTTTACCGGAACTCTTTCAGATGAATAATATATATATATATATATATATATGATATATATATATATATTATAATATCTATATATATACATATATATGATATAAATCTCAGATACATCAAAATAAAGTTTATTCTTAGGCGTCAAAGAGGACACGGATAGATATCAAGACACGAAATTCTTATAAATAAGATATTTTTTTCAGTCGAAAAAAAATAACACTGACAGTTTAACTAAAGATAACATCAATCACCGGGTGACATCGTGAGAGACAGTCGCCAAGTGCTCTAACTGATTCGAAAAAGACAGTCTATTTTGATTTAAAGAAATAAATTCAAGGCAAATGCCTTTTAGCAACTTTGCGAATAAAGAAAGCGATTTGAATTCACGTTTGTAAAGAACGCGTAGCCGTATGTTTTTACGCACCAAAAAAAAAAAAAAATGGAATTATATATTAGCTTGTTAAAATAACTGTCACACGCATTGTGAAAAACTACGCCTCTCCTCTCTCTCTCTCTCTCTCTCTCTCTCTCTCTCTCTCTCCTCTCTCTCTCAGAATAATTGGATAAGTTTTTTTTTTCTTTTACTGGATGCATCAAAATCCGAATTTAGGAGAATTCGTTGGCTCTTTACGTGTCGAATACGCGTTGACATTGCTTGCATGTGAGTTCAAGCTAAGATGTGGTAGGACAGGTTGGGCTAGAGAGAGGCACTACATCACAATCTAGCTATAGGCCTGTACTACGTTGACCTGACGCCAGCACTGGCCATAGCTCAGGGGGGGTGAAATGAATTAAGTAGCCTACTAGCCCATTGTATGGTGTAGGCCTCTGGACTCTGAAAACCAACAGGGAAATTTCTAAGCCGAGAGATGAAGACAAAAGAGTAGACTGCAGTATATGGCACAATGTCTGGCGTGTATACTAGGACATGCATGTGTTTTGATGACTAAGTTACAGGCGAGAACGCTACAGGAATAGATGCACACAGGTATACAGAAAATGGTCTCTAAAGGCACAGAAAAATCATGTAATTTGCAGGTAGAAAAATTGGGGCAGACCACGGCCACCTATAGAATGAATAATTTATGATGAAAGTGATTTTCGTTGAATTGATAGTGATGAGATAAAATTTAGGCTCGTAGATCTGAAAATAAATTAGGTACATCATTAACTTAAATTATATACATCATGATAGTAACTGCAGATCATGCAAGAAAAATATATATACATATATATATATATATATATAATCTATTATATACATATATATATATATAATATATATATATTCTATTATATTATATATATAATTATATATTCAATACGATAGAGAATATTATATGATTAAATGACGTCCTCAACGAAAAGAAAACGAAATTCTTCTTGGAAAGTCATAGAAAACGAATAGAAATAACTGTAATGGTAAACTCTTTGAAAATTATCTGCTATTCTACACCCTTTTAAAGGACGTATAGCTATACTACTGTGCATTCATCTGTGATAAAAATAACGAATATCTTTCATAGATGTTAATTATACACTAAATATCAATAGATTTTTAACTGTTTAAAAGAAAAAAATGTCTTTTCTAGATAATTCCGTGGCATTAACATCAAATTAGACTTTCTTTTCTACACACACACACACACACACACACACACACACACACACACACACACACACACACACACACACATATATATATATATATATATATATATATATATATATATATATATATATATATATATAGGGGAGAGTGGGGCACAGTGGGACGAAAAAAATTAAATCAATTGCCAAAACTTTATTTTCTATCAAATTTTAATGAAACTTTTGCATAATCTGCATCAATCTATATACTTCAAACTGTAAAGAGTCCAACACCCTATGATTAATTCTTCATGGGTAGAGAAATACAAAATAAAATCTTTTCAAATTGTCCCACAGTGCCCCATACGTGGGCACAGTGGGACAGACCATTGGACACAGTGGGACGCAGTTCAAGAAACATTTATTAGATCAAAATTAACATCAAAATGTAGGTATGAGCATGGCATCTTTGTTTTGCCACTTGATTTTGGTTCAGGCAATACAACTTTATGTCTGTAATAGCCACAGAAGCTATCAGGCACTTGATGATACGTAAACTGTGTTTTTTTCTTTCTTCTGAAGTAAGAAACCTCAAAATCTCCAGTAAGATCTTTAGTTGAAATTAATATTCCAAAATAGTACATCTTAGGTGCAGTACTAAATTCAACTAATATAAATTCACCTAATTTTGGTTCCCTTTCTAGCACTTAAAAGGTATGGGGATCATTGATCATACTCTCCTCTTCAAGTACTTTATCAGATGAATGATCAGAAAGAATAGGTTCCTCATCAGTGGATGAAGTAGCTGGTTCTAAAAAAATCTTGGTCTTGGGAAGTTTTTTTGTCTCTTGGTTTGTAGTAGTGTCCTTTTTTTCTGGGGTGTCTGTGGCAATCATACTTCGACCTCTCTTACGTCCTCGTCTTTTTGTGGATCAGATTTTGGATATCCTCGGAATGCTTTTGGAGGTACCGATTCTCCAGATGGGCCAGCTCCTTCGTCTAATTCAAGTGTTGTATCAGTTACCTCATTCCCTTTGGTAGGCCTGTCAGTGACAGAGCTAGAGCAAAATCATGTTCAGTAAATATATTAGCATCAAGTGGAAATATTCCACTTTTCCTGAATCCTGATAAAATGTTTGAGGGAGTCATGGACCGTTGGTGAGCAATGTTGGCTATTCCAGCCACATTATAAATAGTTAATGGGACACCAGGCTTTTGTAAAAGGCGTGACTCCATGGCAGAGAAGTCATGAGCTTTAAATGATGAGTAAACTTCCACATCAAGAGGTTGCAGTTTATGACTACAAAGTGGATGAAGAGTGAAAATTGTAATCCCATGCTCTTTTGATAAGTCTAGCACTTGAATGGATAGATGTGAATTGTGATTATCATACATAAAAAAGATGGGTCTTCCTTTGATGAACAGGTGTGTCTTATAAAATATTGTATTACTTGTACAAAGAGCTCATTTGTCATCCAATCGGTTAGGTTTGCTAAGCCAAGAGTGCCAAAGGGAGCTTCATTGATCATATGGAATTTAAAGTGTGTGTGCGTGGAAACACCATGGCAGGAGGGATGCTAGTACCTAATGCATTAATAATGCAACGTTGTAACATGTGCGCCCTTTTTACTGCTTGTTGTTCGATTAAATTGCCCGAAACCTTTCTCTACGGGGACCTTTTGTGGTTTCTGGACTGTAGATGTTGTAGTTTCGTCAAGACTGTAAACTCTAGAACCATCTCCAAAATATTCATATCTACCATATACTTCTCTAAGCTTTGCAAAAAAAATTATCAGAATTATATTTGTTGAAAGAGGTTGATCTTGAAAGGCTACAGGCTTCTGGTTTTCTAATACTAAGATCAGGGCGTCTTTTCATAAATCCATAGAGCCAGTCTTTCTCAGCCATTTTTAGTACATTCCATGATTGTGGAAAAGTTTTACCATTTATAATGCCATTTCGTAAGCTAATTGGCGAGTAGATTTTGTTGACAGGCCATAATTCATCTTAGAGGATGTGATTAAGTAATTTTTTAAGTCACCTCTTCATCAGATGTGAACACAGAAGTGCATTCATAATTCGGTCCCATTCGAATAATCTCTCCTTCTTTGGCATTTTTTGGCTTTCGGGACATATCTGGAGAAACCTAGACCTATATATTTTCAACTATTTTAACTGTTTAGTCCAGGAGAATTAGATTTGAAAAAGAAAAAAAAAACTACGGAGATGAAATTTGCTCTATCAATTCCTAAAGAGATGTAGAATAACACAGTAAAATTCACCAAGAATCCCCCAGGAACAGTTTGCAAAATTCAAGATTTTCTGATATCCCTCAATATCAGCCATATTAGTATCAAGGGGCCTATTAGTAATTATGAGAGCCTTCGCAAATCAAAATAGGCTTTTGAGGGAATAATTGTTCATAGAAAAATGAGCAAAATAATATGGGGGATATAAAAAGATTTCTCAAAAGGCTCAAGGGAGATTCTTAGTGACTTTTTATTCTTAGTCTCTTCAGAAATTGATAGAGCAAATAATCTCTACATATGTATTTTTTCCTGCATTTTTACTTAAATTTCCAGTATAGAGGAAATTCTCAATTCTACCTCTACTTTCCTTAGTTTTTTATATCTACTTTTCTATTTGTTCAGAACTTTCTCTACTTTATGAAGTATTTTAATCTTTCAAAGTTATTTGTTATATTTTTCCTCAAACATCCTACGTATAGGCCTATTTATTTACTCTTTGATCTCTTAGTTATCTATTGAAATATTTACCCTCAAAATATTGTCTACCGATGCTTCAATTTATTTGTCTACAATACTACTTGAACTGAGATACTGAAGGGAAGAATGCTAATTTAACAGCTTCTTTCATAGAATTTTCAGTAAAAGTTCCAATTTCTGTTTTTCTTTTCCTATTTCTTGGCATTACGTAATCCTGTAAATTAGTTTTTTGATGTGTAAAGCTTACATTTAGGTTCAAATAGCAATAGAGTATAGAATATTATACGTGTCATTGTTGATTACAAGCATTGTTTGAAGATTTTAACACAAACAGTGTAAAAGTATTGATTCAAAATCATGGGGCACAGTGGGACACTGTCCCACTCTGCCCCGAAGATTCTTGTCCCACTGTGCCCCATTATAATAATTTGACAATGAAATGAATACAGGCCCTTGCCAATAAGCACATGACAAATATTTATCCAGTTGTCATATCTGTATCCCTTCCTATATCCGATCACTGTATATTGGGAATACTAGTACAAACACTGTGCACTTGAATGCAAAACAAGTGAAAAGAAAAAAATTTACTTTACTCACCAAAAATTAACAAATGCTTGAAAAAAAGTTTCAATATGTTGATCCCCAAAACAAAAATGGCTCAATATTTGCATTTTTAGTTATTCTCTCTGCCACTAGGAGCTCATTCGAAAAAATTACCAATTAGTCACTTAAAAAGCCAGTGTCCCGGTGTACCCCATGTCCCACTCTGCCCCACTCTCCCCTATATATTCTTTAAAAAAAAAAAAAAGTTGTTACCGCTAAAGTTTCATGCAACTGTTTGCATAATTCGAATGAAAAAGATTCATAACTTTTACTTCCAACGCAAACAAAGTCGAAGGTTGGAGAAGTTGCGAGTTATAAGTTGCCTGAGTTGTAACAATATGTAACAATCTTACCGGCGAAAAAAAAAAAAAAAAAAAAAATTCAGCCGTCTTTTGTGAGTCAGTTGACGACGCTACAATATAACTAGGTTTCATGGCGACGTGCTCAGAGAGAGAGAGAGAGAGAGAGAGAGAGAGAGAGAGAGAGAGAGCGAGAGAATGGTACATGAAGAAGCCTAAATTGTATGCACCGCCGAGGGCACGTACATAGACCAGAGGCCCACATCAGGCCTCCTGTTCACTGTAACACCTTTTATACAACCCAACCCAACCCTTCGCCTTGTAGCCTATAGTAGGCTACTGTATTATCATACACAATAGCACTCTTGAGAAATATGTGCGTTACGAATAGAGCTTATTTACTGTTTTGCGCTAGTATCTAGGTACGTCACAGACCTTGAAGTATTGATGTAATGTTGTTTGTGAGTTTCATATTTACACCTGCACACTGTAACTGGCGCAAATAGTTTTTATCTACATTTTATCAGACCGATTCTATCACAGTTTCCATATAATTAATCAATTTTCACTGTAGTTTGATTAAAGTTTTTCTACAATTGCGCATACAGTTTATGAAAAAACCGTAAACCATGTGCTTGTACCTGTAGCATAAAAGTATATTTGAAAAGTATGATTGAAATGACTGCTATGAAATTCAGGGCCTCTGTAACACGGTTTTTTGGATTTTGCTCCTTATCAAAGCATCGGATGTAGCTGAAAGTTGACATATGTATATTTTACAACTACACACAAATTTTGTCAGCATTATCAATAACGTAAACCCGATAGTTTTAATTTTTATAGAGTAAAAATGATCTAGCCGACGCCATGGCCAATGATTGTGAGCCAAGAGTCGAAAAACATTCATTACGTAAGGCAAGGTAACATCGTTTTACGAAATGTTTGCCGCCCATCCACCAGACAGAAACCCATTCACCTTATTCCATCGGCTCTGAAACCCATAGTAGTCAAGAATGGCTAAGAGAATTTGGAATTGTCCCCGTGGTTGCAAAACTGCATTTGTCTTACGACTTGCAACTTTATACAGTCAAGAGAAAGCCCGTGGCCATACTTACTATAGCCTGAATGGGTAATTATTCAGTTTCTAGTTTAAATCCAATGTTTATGGTCTGATTTGTAATTAGAGTAACGTGATTATAATACTTGTAATGTCATTCAGGATTTTGAACATTTCCATTAACTATTCACTATGCCACCAAGAGAGAGAGAGAAAGAGAGAGATTGTATGTAAAAAGTCTTTATATAACTATTTTTGTTAAAATAAGATTTTTATCCAAAGTAAATACAAGCTTATATGTGCTAAAATCTCCAGCAGACCAACGGATCATCCGATATAATTTTTTTTCTTTTTCTTTAGTCTGTACGACCATGTTGGATATAAAGACTTTATGAATGGCGGAACGATACATAGATGTGGGTGGGGTATCTGTGCTAGCGTAGTAATACTACTGTAGCAGTAGTGCCACAAAGTTAGTAATAGCAGCAATATACATGAGTTTTTATAGCCAGAGGTTAGATTTTCTAATACAACAATGTCCATGATAGCCTTCATTGTTATCCTGAATTATAACGAGGCCAAAGTGGGCGGAGCCTCATGAAGTCATCATTCTGACGATAATTATTGGTGAAGGTTTAAAGCCAAAATACGGTACCGTCTATTTGTTTTTTTTTTTTTTTTTTTTTTTTTTTTTTTTTTTTTTTTTTTTTTTTTTTTTTAGTAAATAGGTAGATAGCCGATAAATAAAAATTGCTTGACATTGAATACAGCATTTATCAAATCAAGCTTGTCTACTATGTCTTTGAAAATTACCAACTATTCCCTACATCTTGTCAATCTGATTGTGACCTATAAAGTAGATTATAATATCTTAGGACACTTATTTTGGGAGTTAGACATAATCGAAGTGCTTTTGTATTTATTAATATATTTTGTTGGTTTGATCATTATGACAATTATCAGTGGAGAGGATTCAGAGTTCATAAAGGTGTACTGCTTTGCTTGTATTTAAATTTTTGTCATTGTTGCCAGAGGTATAGCCTTCGTTACGTATAGCCAATCATCCATCGAGAAAGAGGGAAGAAATGCTGTCATAAGTTACGTAACGAGTGCGTTCGAAACCTTATCTCTGAGTAAGTTGGCCCGTCTTAAAAAAAAAGTCACTTTTACATTGTAAGTACCAAATTTATTCAACCTACGTAATGCAGAATACAGTCAAAATTTATGTGTATATATAATGTGTATTCTGAATAAGCGTTATATCTATGAAATGCATAGATAAAAAGTTATTGCCAAAAAAACCGTGTTACAGAAGCCCTGAATCTCATAGTAAATAACTTAAATATACCTATAAGATCGATCTCGGGTGAAAATAGTATAGGCCTACTTCCAGTTTGGTGCAGAGGGCTTACAAGATGGATTCAGAGGGGTGATATCCTCTCGGTTCTATGTCAACAAGAAGAAAATATTTCGTTTTAGAATAAATTGACGGCTATCTAATAGTAATAATATCTAACCAAGCTGAATCTGTATCAACACGAGCTATTGTACCACGTGTTAGCTATAGCATACCTGGCAGTTAGGTCTAGTAAAGCACTTTTAGCATGAAATCTCCAGAAGTCTGGAGAGTTAATCGCATGCATTTAAGGTGTTTGTTGAATATCAGATGAGTTCCGCCCTCGCGTGTAAATTGGAATGTCGGATAAGAAAAAGCTAATTCTCTGTGCCGGTGCCTTTGAAATTCCAATCCAAGTCATTGAAACTCGGACGCCAGGAGTGTGGGATTTTCTGCTTGGCTGACCGACAAGAGGAGTCCGATTTCGTGCATCGATTTTGAGTTGCGTCGTTGTCTTGAGAGACACGAATGGGAGAGATGCATCCCAACACGATTATCGCCGCAGAATGTTTACAGATACCAATATTAAAGAAACATTTGTAGAAAATATTGGCAGATTTCTACACGACTGAGATGGACAGTTAAACCGGAGTCTGTTCCCAGTCATTCACCTGCGGAACTTCCAGCCGGCGCCAAATTCCAAACTTCCTTCCACGGGTTCGACTATACGTCCCTCCTCTAGGACATGGCAACAGATCTGATCCCCTCCCAGAGGCGTAGGGGGGCTGGGGCGGGGGACTTATAGTTACCCGAAAGTATACAAGGATTAACTTCCTTTCGATATCGAATGACACACACACACACTTGAAGAACTTATCAAACATTTACTTTGACGCGCTTAGCCCGTGTAGTACGTATTTCAGTTTTTGCATTGTTTTTATTATTGATTGGGCCTCAATACCTATGAGATATATCGATTAAGAATGAAATGTGTAGTTAAAAGATAGAAGCCTCTTTGTTGTTGTTCATTTATTGTAAAGGAAACCATACACATACAATATATATATTAGGCACACAACTCGATGCACGAAGCATGATTATATTATGTAGTAATACCAACCAATCTTGTAGCTCAAGACCATTTGATAGTGGTTTTAATGAACCGCTGTTTTACCTGCTATTGACAAACTCAGATATCCCCTCCCTCCTTACTTTATTATCTCTTGTCTCTTCCCACACAGACCCTTCACTCCCATCCTCTCCATCCCGAACTCATTCCTTCTCTATCTCTTTAAAAGGCCTTTCAACAACCTCCCCGCACCGCGCCCCTCGCCATCTCTTTAACTTAAGCGCAGACCTTTCTCTGTTAATCATTCGTTATCAGAGCGCTATTCCAATCCCTTTCTGACATAGTACTACATGTCACTCTCTCAAGCCTTCTTTCTCACTTTCCAACACATTTCCTCTTCTCTCACGCTTACATACAGACCTCTCTCTCTCTCTCTCTCTCTCCCTCTCTCTCTCCTCTCTCTTCTCTCTCTCTCTCTCTCTCTCTCTCACACACACACAGGCGCAAAGCATTCCTCACAGAACTCTGTCAAAAGACATTCCTCCCCGCCCTTTTCTTTTTTGAAGTTAGTTTCATTGCCTTCTCCTTTCGTCTTTTGTTCTCACTCACCTCCTACTCACGCATTATTTTTTTCCACTGAAATGAGTTTTATATTCCGTTTTCGTCGCCCCTATCTGGCGTCTCAATCTGGGGAGACTATTGTAAGCGGTCGCATAAATTAAGGGGAGATGCGACCTTAAAGAAATGACTTGATCGACAACGACAATAAATGAGACGAAAAATTCAACGAAGTCTCTTCATTATGGTGGGCTTTTAGGTCTGACGTTTTCACTGTGTGTGTGTGTGTGAGAGAGAGAGAGAGAGAGAGAGATGTACACACACAAATATAAATGTATACATGTACATGATATACATACATACATTACAGAATTTCCTACAATTCTTGGGACAACTCACCGACCAGCCCTTTCTTAGCTGAACGGATGTGACTACGTTGTCTGAATAAATCCATCACTTCGTAACTCTTATTTGCTTCAATGAACAAATGGCACGCAAATGTTATAACAAAATGTATCATCACAGTATCCGTCAGGTTCTGTAGCACGCGGATCTAGATAAACGATATCACAGGGCACTGTGGCACAGTACTATTTTTTTCTATATATAGTTAAGAGGAAGTGCTCAGTTTACTCGTATTGCCACCATTTTCTGGTAACAATGTCGTTCACCGTTCGCTTGATAAAAAAAATCGAATGTACGTCACTTTTTCAATTTATCTCACTTTTATAAGCAAAATGACACATATCAGGGTAACTGCTTGATGGAGAAATGTCAGTGAAAAAAAACGGTATCAATAAATATGAGAATCAATATAGATTGACAAGTTCGACTAAAAAAGTGGTTACCAGTTAATCATTACTTTCATTCAATCTATATTTGTATTTCAGACTTCATGTTACAGGATCAGTAAGCCCAAGATACGGAATGAAAAAAGATAATAAAAATTGTTTTTAAAGAGAGAGAGAGAGAGAGAGAGAGAGAGAGAGAGAGAGAGAGAGAGAGAGGGGTTGGCAAAAATAGGTTGTCTTTTTACTCCGTTAACGTAATTGGACATCTGACATCCACCAATGTCTACCTATCCTTAGGTTTTTTCAACAAAGCATTAAGAGATTTAGATTAAATTTTTTGGAAAGGTGAGCTACGGCCTTTAGACGAGCTGATGAGGTTTTGGAATGGTTCAGGACATGGTTCCAAACTGTAACTCTGGGATGTTCTGCGTAGCTTTCTGAAGCACAAAATTTAGGCCTAGTACATATGAAGTATGTGTGCATCTTTGCGAACAACCGATAACCAGACTGAAGGAAGACGAAATTGTCGTGCCTCGTGCTTGACGTCACTGATTGTTTACGACGCCATTGTGGCCGTGAGTGTAACAGGAAGGAGTGTGAACACTAGCAAATGTTGATACGTAATTTGTCTCCACAAATTACGTATGGTGACTGAAAGGCGAAACTGGTCTGTTGAAATAATAGGCCTACAACCCAGTTCGCAACGTGTAATGAGAACGCCGGATTGCAGCTCTTATGAATTTAATTACTGGAGGGAACTGGACCCTGCTGAATAGCCGAAGCAGGTTAGTAAGTTAAGTGAATCGAAACATTGTTGTTTATAAAGAAGCCGAGCGGTTGTCTAGGATTAAGGCTAGCTCATGCTCAGTCATCCATTGAAAGTAGGCTAGGCTAAAGGTAGGTTTACACCTACGCCCTTTCGTGTTGCGGGCTGTTACGGGGTGGGACCGCAAGAAACCGTTACAAAATTGACGCGGTTGGGAGAAAAAATGACCGTTATTTGGCGGCGTGGGGTGGACCCGGGCGGTGGGTCACGGGCACCTCCCGGCGTGTTCCTGCGGTGCCTAGCGGAGTGTTACGGAGTTGGCGCGGTGTTATGGTCGTTGTTGCTATATGCCAGGCCACGCGCTCTTGCGGCTTTGTTACTCCGTGTAGCGGTGTGTTGCGGGTGAGTTGCGGTGTTGATGCGGAGTAATTATAATATAATTCATAATAATGAGACAAATGAGAAGCAAATGATGAACATGTAAAGCATAGAAAGTAAGAAAATTAACATGAAAAGCATAGAGTATGAAAATGAACGTGAAAAGCATAGAATGTAAGAAAATGAACATGAAAAGTATGGAATGTAAGAAAATGAAATTGGGACTTGGTTTATACCATAACATTTTCAACTGCAAGTATTATATATTTTTAACTGAGGTCAATATGTCTTTAGTCTGTAACTGATTTTTCATTTTCTCCTGTTAATAACTATGTCCAGTCAATAAAGACTGTTACTGATTTTTCATTTTCCCCTGTTAATAACTATGTCCAGTCAATGATAATTATTGTTTCATTATCATATTTGTATGTGTTCATGTTCATTTGATCATGTTCTCAATATCATATTATTGTTCTTTACCATGTATGTTATTATATCATTTGATGGCCATATTTATTTCATGTTACATTTCATTTTATAGTTCAAGTTATTTTCCGAGTTCTATTTATTTCATATTTCATGTTAGATTTCCTGTTATAATTCTTCATGTTATTATTCTTTATGGCCATGCTTTTTAATTTTTCAATTTCATTTCACCCAATCATATCATCATATATATTGTCATGACATATAAATTAAGCATCAATAAGGAAAATGTAAATGCAAGTCAGTATTTCAACATATTTATTACAAAAAGAAACATTATGAATGATATAAAATGTACAAAATCATTTAATATTAAGAAAATAACTAAAAAATAATTTATAATTAAAAAAATAAAATTCTATTTATTTATACATTGTCGACAGGCTGTCAGAGCGCGAATGATGCTCCCGTGGTCTGTCCGGCCCCTTTTATCCTCCCCAGAATGCGCGGCAACCTTCCATCCAATCGACCTATGTTTTTGTCAAAATTAAGAGGTGGTTGTGGAATTATTGATATTCAGTGTAAAGCGAAGTCAATCGTGTTTAGTACATTTCTAAAATATTTAAAAGATCGTTGTTTTGGTTACCAAATGATTATTTATTATAGTAAAGTCAGAACAACCTACCTTATGGAAAATGAATGCCAACATCAGGATTGCACTATTTTTACACCTAGTTTTCATGAAAGTATGATAAATATGTTACGAAGTGCTAATAAGATGACCTCTTATCCACAGAAAAAAACGAAAGTGGTATATGAACATTTAATGAAAAACAGTGAATATGTTCCAAATATTGAAAAATTGTATCCACTATTCAACTGGAAACTAATTTGGGAACATGTAAATAATAAGTATATAGAAAATAAAAGTAGATAAATTTTGTTTAAGTATGTTCATGAAGTTTTAAGTACAAATGATAGGCTAGCCATGATGAAAATAAAAGATGTTAAGGAATGCGGTTGTGGATGCATAGAAACTAATATTCATATGGTATATTTCTGTCCTTTGTTTAAGAATTTGTTGTCCTGGGTATTCGAATTGCTTAGCAAATGTTTTAAATTAAAAACTAATAACAGGTTAAGGATTTTAAAACTAGATTTTGAAGCAAACTCAAAAAGGGATGAAAATACAGCAGATTTTATTTCAAGTATATGGATGGCAAGATATTTGGGAATAAGTACTGACCAGCAAATTATTAAATATATAAAGAATAGACTGTTAAATACATTTAATGTAAATATTATAGGATTTTAGTCTGATGTTAACAAAATTTTCACGAAACAGTATGTTTCTAATTTAAAAACATATATAGAAAAATAATAAATTGTAATATTTTTATATTATACATAGATCTTATAATGTATATACAAAATTGTAAAATATAATCTTGTAAAGTAATATTTCTTAATAAAAGAAAAAAAAGTATTGAGGTTCACCTAAAAAAAAAAAAAAAAAAAAAATTACCAAGGGAGACGCCGTAACATGTGTGCGCCATTTATTAATTATAAGGGTGCCGTAACACTCCATTGCTGGTGGTATGACGTCGCACCACATCGCGCCACGTGCGGTGTGGCACGGAACCGTGCGGGTTCTTACCTCTTTTGTTGCGAGGCCGCGCTGCACCGCATAGGGCCTCGTGCGACTTCATCAACCCGCCAGACACCGCTCAAAAATTTGTAATGATTTAAAATCCGCGCTGTTTTGACGGTCATCGCCTGCCCCCGCCAGCAAGGCGGCGCGCTTTTGGTGCGGTTTGTAACTGTTTCTTGCGATCCCACGCCGTGACAGCTCGCACCACGAAAGTGCGTAGGTGTGAACGTGTCTTATTGCAAAGTCTGTAATATCTGGACCTCGGCCTAATCAGATTTATAGGCCTACACACACGCCACTTTATTTATACCGTTTATAGAGTTCGGATGAACAGTATAATCAAAAGTGAATATTTTTTTAAGAGTTATCCCAACTATAACTGGAACGTTCGTTTAACGTATTACTTGAAGCAATTGAGTTCAATTGGTGCATATCAAATGAACTCGATGGCAGTATGACAAAAGTCAGATGCTATTCTTGTCACTGACCTGAAATCTCCTATGAAGTTTATGATCGTTTTTTGTTAACTTCTTTGTAACAATCGCAGTCCTTTCAACATCTAAGAGTACAGAAACGCGATGTTTTCCAACTTAACTGAAGTGTCTACACAAGTTCCAACTTCCCTCCCGTTCACCGAAAAATGCTCCACAAAATTCGGTTATGTTTTCTAACCCAGATAAAGGAAGGAAATTTTACGGTTGAAAAAACAATATGTACTTGAGATTTTTAGTTGTATTTTACTTTTCACATCAAATGTAGTCCTTCTTCTAATTTCCTGTAAGCCTTTTCGTTCTTTGGGTCTAAAAAAAAACTACTTGAATATTCACGTAAAATGAAGTCCTATATAGGTATAACCCTAATTTTCGACAATTTCTCAATTATCGGTCAAATTTTATAGTAAAAAAGGAATTTTTGGACTACATGAATAGTGAGCTGAGCTGAGAGAGAGAGAGACAGTTTTAAGGTACCTGCATTTGTGTGATGCCGCCCTAAATGTTTAGTCAGCCGTTCTGCAATTGCTAAGGGAACCAGAGGCCCCATATATATATATATATTATATATATATATATATATATATATATATATATATAGAGAGAGAGAGAGAGAGAGGAGAGAGAGAGGAGAGAGATATAGATAGATAATTTAACGTACCCATTTTTTTCCATTCGACAGTTTGACTCCCAAAAAGTTTTGTAAAACCTTCCGGTGGTCTTAGCCAGTCTTTAGTGGATGAGGTTGCTAGACCTACGTCCTTTCCCTTTGTCCCCAGGAAATGCTGGTATCCACTTACAGTTTGAAAGACTGGTAGGCCCTAGTACTAGGAGTGATCCATGGACCTAGCAAATGCATGCGTGTTTGTGTGTGTGTGAATGAATTTGGGTTTCGTGTAGTATTCAAATATTCCCAGTGGCAGGCTCTATGTAAATCATTGCGAAATCCATCCATACGCACAGTATACAGACATATAGAAAATATGTAGAACAAAGCCTGAAACAGCTCTGATCATGTTTCACAAACAACAACAACCACAGTAACAGCAGCAACAAAGGCAACAACCCGACGTTCCTTCGGCGTCTCTCCTCAGTACCGGGCGCGCGATGTTTACTTTCAATTCATATTTCATCAGAGCGATCTGCGGGAAAAGAAATAAATAGACCCACTCTGATATTACTGTATTCCATTCCCTGAAAGTTTCGTTCAGCAGCATAATTCTCGGGCGTTTTTCGGACTTGTCGTAAGTCGAGAGGCGTACGCTGCTAAGTGACAGTGAACGTGGTACATGGAGAGGTATAATTTCTGCGCCGAGTTAACCGAAATGCCATTGCTTTCGTGCATGTTTGTAAACGACATTTTTTAAAAATGCCTTTCCCCCAAAGGAAGGATGTTTGTGCAAATAAGTAGGCAAAAGTTAAACAATAAAAAAGTGAAGTCTTAACGAGTGCATTTGAACTTCAGTTCCACTGTGAAAAGTAGAGGGATTTCGTTGGCTTAATAGTACGAGAAAGTCTCTCTCTCTCTCTCTCTCTCTCTCTCTCTCTCTCTCTCTCTCTATATATATATATATATATATATATATATATATATATATATCATTTATATATATATATATATATATATATATATATATATATATATATATATATATATATATATATATATATATATATATATATATATATATATATATGCAATTTCCACACAACCTGCCGGAAGGGTACTAATACTTTCAGGTTTCTCAGCATGCTTTAGGGATGCAGTTGCTAGCCTCACACCCTTATTCCAGCAGATGCTTTTACCTATTTACAGCTGGGTGGACTGGTGGGCGTTAAACGAGGTTCGAACCACGGAGCTAGCAAATGTGTGCCAAGTGCTGCGTAACTTGCACCGGGAAAAAATATACATACATACATTCATACATATATTACACACACACACATATATATATGTATGTATGTATATTTTCTCGTGGTGCAAGTGACGCAGCACTTGGCTCGCATTTGCTAGCTCCGTGGTTCGAACCTCGTATAACGCCCACCAGTCCACTTAGCTGTAAATAGGTCAAAGCATCTGCTGGAATAAGGGTGTGAGGCTAGTAATTGCATCCCTAAAGCTTGCTGAGAAACCTGAAAGTAGTAGTACCATAATGGCATGTTGCATGGAAATTGCTTTGTGTCCCTTGTTGGTTAGTTAACTGTTGTGGGTTAAAGTTAGTTTATAAGGCTTAGGTCACACACACACACATATATATATATAATATACATGTATATTATATATACAGATATTAAGAGACAGAGACAAAGAGACTCATGAATTTATCAGCAACCCTGGTCCATTTAGAACCCCTAAAATTGCCATATACGTAGCCAACTCCACAATAGCAAAAACAAACAAATAAAAAATGCTCACTTTCCGTTGGGCAAGAGTTCAAACTAATTAACCCATCTCAGGAACGACTCAGACTCTCTCTCTCTCTCTCTCCTCTCTTCTCTCTCTCGTCTCTCTCTCTCTCATCTCTCTCTCTCTCTCCACAGTTGCAAAGAGCTGCCTTCATTTTTCCCACTTTCTATGGGAGCCCTTCTGTACAAAGGCTTCATTAGAGCCCGAAAAAAAAAAAAAAAAAAAAAAAAAGAGATCCTTCCGCGGTCCTCAGCCCCGGCTCCGACTCCTCTGGGTTGCTGGCTGCTGTAGCCTGGGTCTGTTTGTGCTATAAACACGGGAGTTTCTCGCCAGATTTCCAGAATAGGTACTTCACCAGACGCCCCTTCCCCTCCCCCGGCCCCCCACGCCCTGTCTCTCTCTTTCTCCCCTACTGATGAGTCCATGGTTGAATATACCCTATAGTCGTCCTCAGGAAGTCGCCGTGTAAACCATTTCAATTTGTCTTTTCTTTATTTTTATTTTTTTTTTGAGACTTATTTTCCAGGATTTTTTTTTTTTGGACAGGACCTGGAATGGTTTGAGTTAGGGCAGAAGGGAATAGGGGCGTGTTCAAGAACACTTCGCGAGGGTGACGAGACACTGGAGTGGGGGTCTTAATTGTTGGTTGTTGTGGCGGGCGTCTTTTTTTTCCTTTTTTCTTTTATTGTCCAGCGAAGTGCAAAATGCCGTCTAGTGCTATTCCTTTGAAACAGTCCATAGCAATTTAGGACTAAATACATTTACGAAAGTTTGTTAGAGGTTACAAAATAAATGATTCAATAAAAACAATAAATAATTATAACCTAACATACGTCGCCAACACCACAGAACATCCCGGTCTAGAGAGAAAACTGTACTTTCTTTCTTTCTTTTTTTTAATTCTGTGGCCGATGGGACTGGCAACCTAATGCTATCATCTAGTCCAGGATAATATAAAAGGAAGTTGGAGATTGAGCCACCGTTTTTTATGACGTCACACAATATAGATTACCTCTCAAATGTAACTCTCAAATGTAACCTAACCTGACCTAACGTAATCTCAGCCTTGGTACCCAATGTAACCTTACCTAGCCAGAGCCACTTACTATTTATTTATTTATTTAATTTGTATATTTTTTGGCGGGGGAAGGGTTGGGTGATTACGTCAACACCGGTCTGTCTTCAGATCAAGGGTTGCATAAAACTCGTTGCATGGTAATACTTTGTTCGGTTTGATGTACAGCCCTCCACAGGGATGTTTCCTCTCTGTCGGGCCCTCGCACGTTTTCGAAATAAGTTGCTTCTTCTTGTATGATCTTCACTTGAGGCGACATTTTGTTGTATAGTCTTGGTGCGCAATGTTCAAATGCTCTCTCATCCGACTTACAACTTATTTTAGGCTGAAAAAACTTGGGAATTAGTGTCCCAACAGTTTCAGCTGCTGCTGTTTCAGACTCTGATCTTTGCCTCAGCTGTAGGACTCAGACCTTGATTTTGTAAAGAAACTCCCATCAGGTCAGATAGTTTCCCAAAAATGACTGAATTACTTTCCATCGTAACGCCGTGTCAGTCCTGTGAAATATATGACCAGGAGCTGATTCCAGATATTACCTTTTAGCTGACTCTTCAGTGTATTTTGTTGAATGGCTGGTTTAAGGTTCCCTGGCTTCGTCACATCTGAGATAATGATTAAGTTCGTGCCTATTTTATTCCTTCGAAATACTATATATATAATATATATATATATATATATATATATATATATATCTATATATATATATATATATATATATATATATATATATATATATACATACTAATATATACATATATATATATATATATAGTATATATATATATATATATATATCATAGTTTAATACTTCATGAGCGATATAATCATATCGTACTGACTAGTCTAGAAGCAGGAAGACTCAATACTAATATACCCCATAGGGTGATAGTGCAGTCAGTGCACCCCATTCGGTGCAATGTAGGCATTACTTAAGGTTCTTTGCAGCGTCCCTTCGGCTCCTAGCTGCAACTACTTTAATTCCTTTTACTGTACCTCCGTTCATATTCTCTTTCTACCATCTTACTGTCTACCCTCTCCTAACAATTGATTCATAGTGCAACAGCTTTGAGGTTTTCCTCCTGTTACACCTTTCAAAACTTTTACTGTCAGTTTCCGTTTCAGCGCTGAATGGCCTTAGATGCCCCAGTGCTTGGCATAATGCCAAAAATCTATATGAATCAAAATAAAATGTGCCAATGCATTTTTTTTGCTTAATTACTTGTGCTTTGGAGTTTCTCTCCACGTCTAAGCGCTGGTTTATTATAGCAGCGGAATGCCTGACGAGGCAAGCAGCATTTTGAAAAAAGCGCGGGAAAAAAAAAAGCGCGGGAAAGAAACTGGAAAAATAGCCTTAAAACGCCAAGTTTCATACGAAGAGCTTTTAGGTTGGTTGAGTGGAAGGCCCAAGTGAACATCTTCGCATCTCAAGCTTGAGAGAGAGAGAGAGAGAGAGAGGAATTCTCAGTATATGCTTTACCAGCGCTTTGAAAGAAGAATCTTTATATCGAGATTAAAGTTAGCAACTCGAAGTAAGACTGAGGTGGTGCATTAGCGACGGACTTGGGGAGAGAGAGGGAGGGAGGAACTTCGTAGGGATTCTTATTACAGTCAATGATGTTCCAACGCTTTGAAAGCCGAATCTTTATATCGAGAGAGAGAGAGAGAGAGAGAATCTCTTCACAGCCTTGCATGCTTTCAATGTGCAGTGATTATTAGTTTCAGATAATGATAAAACGAAATCGGAGGAGAATAATAAAGATGACTTTAATCCATAATGCAATTAACACCAGCGAACAGAATAATAATCACATCACTATTTGGTAATTACTATCATTATTACTGATCCCCCAAACAAAGATAGGTGAAGTTATGTAATCACCCGTGTGTGCATGTTAATGCAAAAGATATTTTTAAAAAAGTTTCGTTTAATTTAAATGGAAATTTGTGGAGATATTTTGAAAAAGTCAAGAGAGAGTTGGCTGAATTTTCAGTCCAGGATTTAGGAGAATTCAACTCGGTAAAGACAGCCATAAGAAATGAACGACTCCATCTCGAGGGAGTTGACTTGAATGAACAGAATAAACCCAGTTGTTATTATTTTTAAATTATATCTTTATTTTTATTATTATTATTTTTAATATTACTATTTTTTATTTTTAATATTTTAATAAACAAAATAAAAATAATAAAAATTTATAAAATAAAAATATAAAGAGTAAAAATAAAAACAGCAAAATATGGCTACGTGCGACAAACGTTCGAATTTGTTAACATGGCAGAGAGGGTTGGATATCAATTCTAATTACGAATACCCGAGTTTGACGGTAATTTGTAATGTCGGAGTCGGTATAAACTTATAACCTCACTTGTTAGTCGAATCGATAACGTCACTGAAGTCCTGTTGCCTGCTGAATGAGAACGGAAAGCTGATTTAAAAAAAAAAATGAAATTAGGTCGAAGGGCTTTGGGCATACCCTCAGATCGCCATTACCAACCACCGAAAGCTTCCTGTTTCTTCTAGGGAGCAGCATTGGATGTCTGTCACTATGGAAAAGTGAAGGAAAAAGAAAGGTAGGGTAAAAATGATGTGTGACATAGAGACGGACGTTTTTGAGAGAGAGAGAGAGGTAACTATTTCATTAAAGATTGGTAGGTTCTTCCTCATACAAAGGAGAGGTCGAATATTGAAATAATGATAATAATAATAATATCGTTATCGAAGCATGCGGGAACTCTTTGGAGGCAAAATGAATAACAAACTTGCAACAGGTCGTAGGGGTTTGTTATCATCGGCTATTGGTTTGAAAAGGTCAAAAGGAGCATTATAGTCATCTAGCACTAGACAAATAATAACCTCAGTATACAGTAGAAGCATCCATAATAGAGAAGAAAAAAAAGTGGTAATGTGCTGATAAAGAAAGCAAATAAAGAATAATTAACAGTTCATGATGTATCAGGGTAGGAATTTAAGTAATATTTGAATGCGTGTTTGAGTCATTTTTCTTATGTATTTAGAATCTGCACAGTGAAAAGTTCAGAAGACTTTGCTCAGTAAAGGTATGTCAAAATGATCCTGTATGTTACGAGCGAAGCCAAGCGCAGGTGAAGGGTGTCCATTATCTTCATGGGGAGAAGCCTACCAGATACTGTATTGAGTGGATCAATCTCTCTCTCTCTCTCTCTCTCTCTCTCTCTCTCTCTCTCTCCTGAAAACTTCATCACAGCAACATTGCAGCCATGTTGCCTTCTCGAATGGAGGCCACCAGAGGCTTTTGTATTCACCCGTGTTTGCCTGTTTTGTTTCACAAAATATCTCAATATCTCCAAAATGAATGGAGTTCGATTCTCGGGCATTCCACTGAAGGGTTAGAGATGTGTATTTCTGGTGCTAGAAGTTCACTCTCGACGTGGTTCGGAAGTCACGTAAAGCCGTTGGTTCCGTTGCTGAATAACTACTGGTTCCATGCAACGTTAAAACACCATACAAACAAACTATCTTCAAAGATATGAATATATCTCCTTTTTGTAGCATTTGAACATGTACAAACAATATTACCCAGTTTATGAAAGAACAGTTATAATTGTACAGTAATCACTGCGTATGTAAGTATGTATGTATGTATAGAGTAATGGCTGCAATATGAGCAAATTTCTTCTTTACTATATTTCTAGACTTCATACCTTCCTATTTATGTATGCATATGATTCATTTACGAAAATTGCACGAAACGATCATTGCAATAATTATTTTTCATCAGCTGCTTCAAACGACAAAATCGATTTCTTCTAAGTAAGTCACCTCAGGAAATTATTATTATTATTATTATCGATTTAAAATGTGCAAACATCATAATAATAATAATAGAAAGAGTGACTAAAATGATGAAGACATCTACAGTGGTGAAATGCATATATATATATATATATATATATATATATATATATATATATATATATATATATATATATTATGCATTTCACCACTGTAGATGTCTTCACCATTTTAGTAACTTTCTATATATATATATATATATATATTATATATATATAGATATATATATATATATGCATTTCACCACTGTAGATGTCTTCACCATTTTAGTCACTCTCTATTATATATTATGATGTTTGCACAATTTAAATCGATAATAAATAATAATAGTAATTTCCTGAGGTGAGTTACTTGGAAGAAATCGATTTTTGTCGTTTGAAGCAGCTGATGAAAACAATTTATTGCAATGATCGTTTCGTGCAATTTTTTGTAAATGAATCATATGCATACATAAAATAGGAAGGTATGAAGTCTAGAAATATAGTAAAGAAGATTTTTTGCTCAAATTTGCAGCCATTACTCTATACATACATACATACAAACATACATAAGCAGTGATTACTGTACAATTATAACTGTTCTTTCATAAACTGGGAATAATATTGTTCGTATTTATATATATATATATATATATATATATATATATATATATATATATATATATTTATTTTATAATAGAACGAGTGACTAAAATGGTGAAGACATCTACAGTGGTGAAATGCTTTATTTATATATATATATATATATATATATATATATATATGTGTGTGTGGTGTGTGTGTGTGTGTGTGTGTGTGTGTGTTTTTAATTTACACCACTGCTGATTTTCCCACCAATAATAATAATAATAAATTTAATTATAATAATCTTCCGCATTATAATAATCTTCGATGCCATTGAAAAGATATCTCGTTCTTCAGAAAGAGTGGAAAAGAAAATGATGTCTCCCAACCCACTCCCCCCCCCCCTCAACCCCCCCCCCGAGGAAATGGGTTATGGGAATTTGGGGTTGGGGTAGGGGTAGGGGTTAAGTTGGCTTTTTAGAGGAGATTAACGGGGTGAGGGTGAGCTGGGACGAGACAGGGGTATGGGGTGTGGGCGTAGGGAGGGGTAGGGGCGGGAAAGGGGGGTATATGGCTCCCAGACGGAATGGAATGATGAAGGCGGTGTGTGGATTATTAAGGATCCCAGGAAGGGCAGACGCCATCACGCAGGTGGAGCTGAAGGTAATGAGGGACGTTCAGTAGGTGATTGAAAGGAGCTGAGAATGGAGCGCGCGCGCGCGCGTTTGTGTTAGTTGCGTGAGAAAGAGAAGGGCAAGGGATGGAGAAAGGAAGGTTCGGGTGGAGGATAAGGAAAGGAAAACCTAAAAATAAGCTGCATGAAAGAGGTTAAAGAAGGAGAGAGATAGAGGGGGTGAGATGATGAAGGAAAGAAAATTGAGAAAATAAATTTGAGAGGAGAGAGATGAGGGGGTGTAGAGTAGAGAGAGAGGTAAGAAGGAGAGAGATAGAGGGGGTAGAAGATAAGGAAAGAAAATTAGAAAATAAATTGAGAGAGAGAGAGGTAAGAAGGTAGAACAGTCAAAATGGAGACCTGGACTGTTAAGTACATAATGCCGTCACTGAATAGACACTTAATGAAAACATCCATGAAGCCCAGCAGGACATTATTGCAATATTTACTTATCAAGCCTCGTTGTTACCCATCACCAAGAGCAACAGTATCGTTTTCTTCATAAGTTGTTAATCGCTGCACCGAACTCTTCAGTAACTTTTTTTTTTTTTTTTTTTTTTGCTTAATTCAGATAATTTAGTTATTCCCTGAAAAAAGAACGCAGGGAAAATAATTTATCAAATAAATGCGCCATGCAACAGAAAACAACAAAACGAGTACAGGAAGAGAAGACGCACAAATCCGCGCCATTATGTTAATCTGGAAATAATAATGAAAGGCCCCCACTTTGATCTTTCTTCATTACATCTCGCTTGACTCCGGTCTCTCACCCTCTTACCTTCCATTCCCCCCCCCACCCCCCCCCCACCCATTTATTTGTGGCCCCATATGCGTCTCTTATAGCAGTGTTGGATTTTTCCTCATTAGAAGAAGCCTTGTTTTTCTCTGCCTCACCAACACCCCTGTCTGTGCGTTTATCAGTCTCTTGTGTCTGTCTGTGTGTCCAGCATGACTCTTCCACACTCAATTCTATATCTTGATAAGAAAATTCAGTCGCTAAGTAGCGTAATGTGGCACTTGGCCTTTCATAGGGCGTTGTGGATTTCGTCATGCATGTGTCCTTTTGCACGAACGTTATTATAGCAATCCATGGGTGCTACCTGTATTGCCTTTAAAAGCAATAAATGTGAGTTTTTCTCTTCAACAACCAGTCATTGACCCAATATTCTTTTTCGTGGCTTTTTTTCTTCATTGTTATACTGGGTGCAACGGCACAGTCTAAGCAGAAATGGTTCATTATCAGATATTCCCTCCGCCACGTCCGAACTGTGTGGCTGCCAACTTAAGACTGACTACTTTGTTGAATTCAGACCGGGCAGTAACGTGAGTTAGCAGTCATTTTTTTTTTTTTTTTTTTTTTTTTGAGTCTCCTCCCACTCAGTTCTCATCGTACGACCAGATCGACTGTGAGTGACCCGCCTTAGACAAAAGATCTTATATGGCAAAACACTGGTGGCTTTTGGAAACTGGTTATCAGTTATCTCTAGAAACCTCTTATGTGGATTTAACCTTGAAATACTTACATTTCATGTCGCAGACAGAATTATTTATGGCACTACGAATGTCCAAATTAAACTTTGTTTTCTTTCATTTAGATCCATCCCGGCTGTCAATTCCTTTGGGGTTTATTTAGTCTTACAGGAGTAAACAAAAATGTATTTTAAAAACTGTGTTTAAGTATTATTACCGCAAGTTTCTATGCTTCCGAAAATATCAGTCTTGCTTTATAAATGCAGATCACTGCAGCTTTTATGAATCAAAGGGCTATGCTTGTGATGTCCATCCTTCCTTTATAGTAGATTCACATCAACCGTGCATTTGATCTCTAGGCCAGCGGGAACATAGATCCTACCCATGTGAACTCTCGAGAGAAACTGAGAGTTTCCAGCCCTGTGATAGGCTTATCAATAGCCAATCAGGAGCGTCGTAAGGGACTGGCCTAGACATCAAATGCACGGTTGATATACTTTAGCTTTAGAAAGTAGACACCAGCTGTAAGATCTTTTAGTGAGAATTAGTATATAATGTCGATGATAACTGGTTTTCAGTAGGAAACAACTTCTTGAAGGCATATATATACCTATAATCCTTTCTTCTGCCAAAGGGTACGTGCTTCCAGAGAAATTCAAGGCCCCTTCAATTTTTCGGCAATTTCATTCAGTCTTAACATATCTTTGCCGTCTAGCATTATGGAGCTTAAGTCAGTCCGGCTTTATACTCGGAATACTAAAAATCAAGAATTCGGACTCTGCGTACCCGTTATGCAAAATATTTTCCAACTCGGCCCTACCCTTCAATGCAAGCTCAACTGATTTCCTGTCTACTTATTCCTTCACTTTCTGTTTTCTTCACTGATCTTCTCAGCTTCCTTCTTCTTCTTCTTCTTCTTCTTCTTCTCTTTCGCTCTTCGAGGTTCGTTAAGAACCCCGGCGATCGCTAAGTAGGTCCTGATTAAGAGAGAAGAAAAAAAAAAAACATATTTCCTCTCCCGGCAGGAAAATTCTTTTGCGGTAGTGGCTGGGAACGCTTAGGATGGGGAGGGGGTGGGGGGAATAGGAGGAGGGGATTCGTAAGAGGGAGCCCTAAATCAAAAGAGGGAAGTTTTTCTCGAGACGTAAATGTAGCTCATATAAGGTGCACTTTTCTATTCCTTTTAGAAAAAAAGTTATTTGTGTAGTACTACAGTAGATTCTGTGCATAAAAGATCTTAAATTTATCATAATTAGGTCTTCAAGTATTCACCAAACTCGACTAACTGCCGAGTACATAATTCGCTGGTAAAATCAGTGGCACAATATAGTGTCAAATAATGCGTCAAAATCTCACTTCCCTACGTAGTAGACCCATATGCACTCCAACAGCCGAAAGGATTTTCGGGTGCCCTCGTAGGTCTATGTGGCACTTCCAGAACCGAGGGGAATCGTATACAGTTCATAAATATAGACCTACATAACACCCACAGAACTGCAAGAAACCCTGGACGTTCATGTAGACTTATACGGCACTTCCAGAATCGAGGGGAATCGTAGGCAGTTCTTGTAGACCTACATAGCACCCGCAGAACTTCAAGAAACCCTGGACGTTCATGTAGACTTATGCGGCACTTCCAGAACCGAAAGGGACCGTAGACGTTCAGTTAGACCTATATGATGCATCTAGACTATTCTTGAGCCGAAAGGAATCCTAGGCGTTCAACGTAGACTTATACGGTAAGGGAACTTCCAAAACCGCAAATAGAAATCGTAGGCGTTTATGTAGACATATGTGGCACTTCCAGAACCGAAAGGAATAATATGAGGTCTTCCAGAACCGAGATAAGGTACTCGAGTAGATCTAGGCGTGTGACTTAGAAAAGATTGATTAATAAGATGAAATGGTGGGCGGATGAAGACTCGCCTACGGAAAATTTCTCGAAGCTTTCAAAGAGCGAGCTACTATTGGCTGTTGTTTTGCAGGACTTGCCTCTGCAATAAAATTGCTGGAAAAATGAGATACAGTTGCTGAGAGACTCGCTGGAATTTGGTTACTGGATAAGAATAGACAAAGAAAAAAATAGAATCTGAACAAGCGATTCAAATATTGCAGTATAAAATTCTCGGGAAAAAATATTTATAAGCAAAAAAGTGAAAACAACGAAAAAGAGAGAGAGAGAGAGAAAACCGAGGGGAATCGTATACAGTTCATAAATATAGACCTACATAACACCCACAGAACTGCAAGAAACCCTGGACGTTCATGTAGACTTATACGGCACTTCCAGAATCGAGGGGAATCGTAGGCAGTTCTTGTAGACCTACATAGCACCCGCAAAGAAAATTCAAAGAAACCCTGGACGTTCATGTAGACTTATGCGGCACTTCCAGAACCGAAAGGGACCGTAGACGTTCAGTTAGACCTATATGATGCATCTAGACTATTCTTGAGCCGAAAGGAATCCTAGGCGTTCACGTAGACTTATACGGCACTTCCAGAACCGAAATAAATCTTAGGCGTTTATGTAGACATATGTGGCACTTCCAGAACCGAAAGGAATCATATGAGGTCTTCCAGAACCGAGATAAGGTACTCGAGTAGATCTAGGCGTGTGACTTAGAAAAGATTGATTAATAAGATGAAATGGTGGGCGGATGAAGACTCGCCTACGGAAAATTTCTCGAAGCTTTCAAAGAGCGAGCTACTATTGGCTGTTGTTTTGCAGGACTTGCCTCTGCAATAAAATTGCTGGAAAAATGAGATACAGTTGCTGAGAGACTCGCTGGAATTTGGTTACTGGATAAGAATAGACAAAGAAAAAAATAGAATCTGAACAAGCGATTCAAATATTGCAGTATAAAATTCTCGGGAAAAAATATTTATACGCAAAAAAGTGAAAACAACGAAAAAGAGAGAGAGAGAGAGAAAAGGAAATGTGTTAGGCGCATGCGTTTGTAAATAAGTAAAACGAAGTGATGATCAGACGTATAAACGGAATAATAATTATGCAGTAAAAGTGAATTAGAGGATTTTACAAAAACAGAGAGAAACAAAAATAAAGAAAATACTTGTAGGATGCCATGTGTCATAATATGAGTCCCATATAAGCAACGTCTAAAGATGTCATTTCTGCGCCCTAAAAGACCAAGTCCAAAGGCCTACGCCAGGCCTTTTAGTCCCATTATCTTGACTCATAGACCACGAGCCCGTGCTGGCATAAGACCACAGTGATCCAAAAGGAGTGAACAGATGTCATAACATCACACTAACTGTTTTAGAACGAAGGCATTCTCCAGATAAGTGGGCGCTATTGCTGTTAACAGTATGTTTCCTTCTGCCCTGGGCTAGATAAGGGCGTTCGGTGGCTAGTCCCATCGGCCTCTGCTTTTAAGAGCATGAATTAATAGATAAACAAATACTGTATGTAAATACTTCATGTATGTCACTCACTTAGTAAACAAGGTCTCCCTCAGGAGCCGGAGTATGGGCATAAAATATAAGAAACCAGACTATAAAGATGTATAGTTTGAGAGGAGACAGATATGTTCTCCCTTTCTTGAAAAATGTATCATAATGATCCGTTATCTTATTACAAAAATCCTCTTTAGGAGGCTCCATCAAACGTACATTCAAGGAGATAAAGCCATAAAGAATAGCTAAAATTAAGCTTTTTCAGGTCAGAGAGAGAGGAGAGAGAGAGAGAGAGAGAGAGAGAGAGAGAGAGAGAGAGGGACAACAACCCTCTGCAAAGACTACATAATATAAAGATAAATAAAGCTCATGTATATATATATACATATTTGTATCTTTGGTAAAAAATAAACTCGCTTTTAGAAACTCAAAATAATTGACTCTTCTACAACTATACCAAACAGTTTGTTGTGTATAAAATTAGTTTAGGAAATTATAAAAGTGAAAAGGTAATAAATCTTTGTGTAACCAGTCATTGCGCTACACTATTTCGCAATCAGCACCAAGTACCTACAAGGAAATTATAACGGTGTGAGGGAGGTTTCATTACTTCCCATTATGATTTTACTATTGCATTGTCCCCAGTTCTCCTTTAAATCATATATCATTTAAAGCGCCTCAGTGGCGTGGTTGGTATGGTGTTTGCTTCCCACCTCGGTGGTCGCGGGTTCGATTCTCAGCCATTCCACTGAGGAGTGAGATGTGTATTTCTGGTGATAGAAGTTCACTCTCGACGTGGTTCGGAAGTCACGTAAAGCCGTTAGTCCCGTTGCTGAATAGCCACTGGTTCCATGCAACGTAAAAACACCATACAAACAAACATATATCATTTATGAACGCTTTAGCATATTTCTTATTTCGTTAAGAAATATCCCCCAGTTTATTTTCTTATACTTTGGAATATAACTGATTTAACGTCCTGAGCAAGGCACCAATTTTTGTTGTGTTTTGAGATTACTGTTTTATATATATATATATATATATATATATATATATATATATATATATATATATATGTTGCTACTTTCAAAAATGCATATATCTCCTCGTGACTATATACATTACTGTGTTATATATATATATATATATATATATATATATATATATATATATATATATATATATATATATATATATATATATATATATATATATATATATATACATTACTGTTTTATATATATATATATATATATATATATATTATATGTTTGCCTACTTTCAAAAATGCATATATTCTTCCTCGTGACTGTATAAAATGTTATGTAGAATTGTGCAACATTTTTTCAGATTCCTAGATAGCTTAGAGACAGGATGTTTTAAATGTGTGTTCAGATTTTGCATTACATGTTGTAAAAGAATATATATATATATATATATATATATATATATATATATATATATATATATATATATATATTATATATATATATATATATATATATATATATCTAATAAAATGAGCCCATAAAAACACCAAAATGTAGAGAGAAAAGTACTATATTTCAGAGAACTGCTGTCTCTCTCTTCAGGTATATACCTGAAAGAGAGAGGAACAGCAGTCTCTGAAATATAGTACTTTTCTCTCTACATTTTGGTGTTTTTATGGGCTCCTTTTATTAGATGGAATTCTGTTGTTACAGAACATTTTTACCAGTCATATATATATATATATATATATATATATATATATATATAAAACGTAGAATGTAAAAAGAGAGAGATTTTCTTTGTCCATTCGAAACTACGATTGTTTCCTTATTATGTCAACACTGTGAGATTAGAGGGTCTCCGAGATCCATTTGCTTTCCTAATCTGTCAACACGTTTGATAAGCGAGCTCCAGACTTCATTTGTGTTTTGGGAATCTGTCATCATGTGTGATGAGGCTTTCTGCCTCGATCGATTGAATAGAGTACATCTTTTTTTTAACAGACTTGTCTCATACGTGTATGTCTTTGATCAAAGCCATGTGCAGATTACACATTTTTTATGTGAAGTTGCGTAAAATTTCGAAGCTTCTGGAAGCATTATTGTCTCAAAACGTTTTATCATCTGCCCTGCCCAGTTTCCGTAAGGAAGAGAGATTCATTATATCCTAGAACCGCGAGGCGTTCAGATCTCCCTCTCTCTCTCCCGCGACATCCTTGAGATTATATTAACATAACGTAAATTGGTCACTCGTAACTTGAGAATTTCATATTTGATATTTCTTAGAGTTTATTTAGTGTTAAATAGCGTTTTTGCGGAATCTGAACAAACATTGTTTCGTAACGGCGCCTGGGTTTTGGTAAAGTGTAACAAGCCTGCAGCAAAGAAGGAAATTGGTATACCAAAAGGTAAAGTGTGTTATATTTTTATCAGTTGCAACTAATATCTAATGGTTATGATGGTTTGGTGAGAAACTAATAACTCATAGGAACAGTGGTTAACTAATAACCAATAACAGATGGTTACGAAGGTTTGGTAAAAACTGATGGTTACAATGTTTTGAGTGAAAACATTTACACTTTTACACATTGCAAATTTTTGTGTTTTGTGTTTGTTTCATTTTTTTGTGTATCTGTTCATTTTCTTATTGAAGTGTGCCTTTTTATTTTATATTTTCATTTGCATTCACAATTTAATTGCCTTAGTTGTTTTCATTGCTTAATCATTGCACATTTAATTAAATTTAACACTTGTGAATTAATTTGCATTTACTTAGAATTCTTTTCAAGTTTTATTATTGTTTTGCACTTGTGAATTAATTTCTAATTTTCAATTATTGCCTATCACTTTTGAATTTCAATTGAATTAATTTTCTTGAATTTTGTGATAAATTAATTTTGATTTAATTTTACTTATTTGATTCAAGAATTAATTAAACTTTACTTTGTTTTCAAGTAACAGTAATTTTCCCTGATATCGTGAATTTTACTTATAAATTTTAAGTTTAATAATAAATTTTTGTATTTAAGATTTTTATAAGTATTTCATTTCTAACCAGTATATTTGCATTTGATTATATTTATGTTAGGTAGAAACATAGAGTGGTAATTGATTTGCTTTCCTTCAATTTACTTGAAGTGACTTAGAACCAGGGAAGTACTTAGACTTCTGAAATCAGGGAAATACTTAAACTTTTAAAGTAGTGGATGGAGTGATGCACTTTGATTAATTTAATTACTTACAAGATTACCTCACACCTGTTTTGATGAACTTAGTCTGATTTTCTACAATACTGGTAAGTTGTTAATGGATCACTGTTGCCTTTAGAGTATTCAGTCGTTTAATACCTGTGATGAGGGTTCAGGTGTCTGGCTTTTGTGAGGTAACAATAAATGAATGGTAAGCGTAGTAACCAGATACTTGGCATTTCGTAACAATATATATATATATATATATATATATATATACATACATTATATATATATATATATATATATATATATATATATATATATATGTATATATATATATATGTGTGTGTGTGTGTGTGTGTGTGTGTGTGTATTACGTAATTTGGTACTTTGAAACCTTGTCCTTATTCTAGGATCTAGAAACGCTACGTCCTTCAGTCTCGGACATCACAGTGGTGAATGAAAGTTTAATGTAATTTGATTTTGTTTACACTCACAAGGTCAATTACAATTATATAAAATTTTACAAAATTCAGTATGTAATGAAATTAGAAAAATATGTATATATATCATGTCTAAGGGACGAAACGTCTTCCACTTCCTGATTTCTTAGATGCCTCTACTTTCCTTATTTCTTTCCGATATGAAGGTCTTATATTTATTATTTTTCTTCATGTTCACCGTCTCTTTCGTTGCATCAGCACACTTTTTCTTTAGTTTCTCAAATGTCGATTGATAAGCTGCATTTCTTTTGTGTTTGTCAGAATATTCTTTACTTTTTATATTCCACAGACATTGCTACGACTTATAAATCTCGAAGAACCCTGTCCAGAACTCTTTATCTATCGAAAGTCTGACATGTTGAACGATATCCTCTTCATTGCTGTTTCTTGGTAAGTGAACCTCCTAGTTCATCAAGCCTCGTCGAAGGCACCACTCACGGTCAAACCATCAGTTTGAACGACTTAATCTGAAAACCCCCTATTTGTCTGTCGTGTCGGACCGTGAGTTGCTCATTCAAACCTCAACTGTCAGGTTTGTCGATCCCGCTTGACTGCCGGACTTGATCAGAACTGACTTGACTAAAAAACACCCCACTCACATTCAAACTTGCTTAAAGCCCGCCCATTTCGATCGGGCATGACAAATCCCATCTGACGTGAGTGGCCGGCCTAATTATGACCTAGTGGACTGATGATCTCAAATACGACACTTAAACATTAAAGAAAAACACAATACAAAGAATAGTTTGACTTCTGAGAGAGAGAGAGAGAGAGAGCAATACTTTTGCAACATTTCTATTTATTTGCTGATTAACCTGTTAATTTAGCCAATTTTACAGTGCTATCACAAAGCGAGTGTATAGTACATACATACAGGCTTGCGACTGTTGCCATAATTCTGGCTACTGTTTGCAACGCTGGAGACCTGAAGGCTTGTTAGCCGTCATTGTTCCTTTCCACTTCGTCGGGAAGAAGTGTGTAGTGCTTACATTTATTCTTTAGATCAAGGAACGTTGTTGAAGTGTAAGCCAAAATGAATAACCTAAACCCAAACTCTCAGGTACACCTGTTTTATTCCTTTGTGTGTATTTTAGTAGACTTGGCGAAGGAACACACAGCAACTATAAAGGTTGCAGTTCCTGTGACTTGTTTCAAGTAAAGTTTCCTGAGGTACAATTTCTATTGGTAAGACTCGGCATCAGTTTAACAAATTTAGTTCAAAAGTACAAAAATTGTATGGTTTGTTTATTTAAATATATGCAGACAATTCCATTGGTAAATATATTTATTGAAATGTTTATGAGAATAAATTAAAAGAAATTTTTTTCAGCAGAATGGTGTAAATTTTGCATGTTGTTTAAACAGTGAAGTCCAAGTTTTGACCAAAACCCAAACGATAATATGTTTGAAATCGTTACCCAAGGTATCTTTTATCGAGGATTTCTGTGGATTGTTTAAAATCTAAAACCTATTGATACGAACTCGTTTTGCATTTTCATTTGGCATACGAAAATCGCGTTCGCTATGCTACTCATTGTAAGTTTCATTTTTAATATTTCTCCCCTTGATTTAAACCAAAGCCAAAGCCAAACGAATAGATATTTCAGCCAAAGAAACAAGGAAAGGCTACGTTTATCAGAGCCTGGTGACTGGTGTTGTCACTGAAAAATTTCGCAGTCATATTTGAAATCCCACCTACAGAGGTTCTTTTTTTTCTGAGTACTCCATTGGCTGTATCGCCAAGTGACGGAATCGGTAGGCTACATCGCGCCAGGAAATCCTGGAATCGTAAATCTGTAACTTTATTTTTGACGTGTTGAGTTGCAAATCAGACTTGCAAAATACACATGAATATGAAATGGAAGTTTTTTTTTTCTGGACTTCGCCGTGCGTTTGCATGAAAATAAAATGGAGCTGCAAATTCCTTCATAAGCGATGATTTGTCTTACTGTCTAAAACAGGCCGATTAAAATTAATCAGGAACGTCTGCTTTATCCATGTACTGTATTAGAGACTGTTATTATCACAAAGTACGTCATTGGAATATATAATATTGTATTACAATGTGTTCTGTTAACTTGCATTATGAATGGACTTTCTCATTTCAGAAAGCATATGAACCTTGTTATATTGCTTTTTTTTACCAATTCATACAATCACAGCGAACTAAAATATTTCGATAATATTAGAAAATTTTGAATAACTCACTCATGTTTCCAGTTTAATACTGGGATATGTTACTAACCCGCTGCTGATTCTTTTACTTTAATTTACATCGCGCTTCACAAATGTTTGGTGCTTGAGTAATATTTTTAGCTACTGTTGGCAACGCTGGATTCGAATAGTGCCTATATTCTTCCTTGCCACGTCGCTTGGAATAAGTGTCCTATTATTCTCGTGTTCGTGTTTATTATTTAGTTTGAAGAACTCATTTAATCTTAAGTTTGAAAAACGTGTTTGTTCTTTAGTCTGAAGACCGTGTTCATTCTTTAGTTTGAAGAACGATACAGAACTGTATGCCAAAATCGTGGTCTAAAAAGAACTTCAAGACTATCGGCCTAGTTGTGATTTCTGAGGTACTTAGTTTTATTCCTTTTTGCTGCTATCCACAAAACGTCCTGTAGGAACACACGATAACATGAAAAACGGCTGCAGTTTCTGTTCGTTGAGGAACATGCAGAAGCATGTAAAAAGACTGCAATTTATCATGTAAACAGTTTACAGTTTCTGTCGCTAGTTTCGGCTAAATTTCCTGAGGTACTGTTATTATTGGTAAGATGCGGCTACACTTCAACTCAATTAGTCCAAAAGTTCAGAAATGGATATTTTCGTTTATTAAAATAAATAAAGATAATTTCAAACTTTTTTGACACTTAATAAAGTTCTGAAAACGATAAAATAAAAGAAAGTTTAGATTTTATTTACAAAAGGTACAAATTCAGGACAATTTCTATAGAATAAAGTCCAAGCTCAATCCGGAACTTGAACAGAGAAATGTTTGAACGCGTTACTTAAGATTTTCTCTATTCGCGTCTCCATAGAACATTAAAAACATCAAGTATATTGAAAGGCCCTCTTCATATGTACTCATTGTAAGTAAATGACATATCAGAATCTTGTTGTCTATGCTACTGATTATACGTTTAAACAATATGTTCAAAATTTCTTTTCTCGATTTAAACCTAAGCCCAAGTTACCAACGATCAGATATTTGAGGCCTACAATTATAGACGTTAACAGCAAATTCCTATCTTTCCTTCTCTTTTAATAGGTACAGTAACCAATTTCTTCTTGATATTCCCATTTATCAACTTTTTCAGGTGCGACTATGATCCTCAAGAAACTAATCATTGATATGCCGTAGTAAATTTAAATTTCACCGCGTGGAAACATTCTAGTTTCGCCTTTTGTCAGGGAGAGACTTACAAAATTAACCAATAGCAGTCGTCCATCATATAATTTTACTTCATCTGCTATGGTGGAGACCTCTGATTGGCCAAGAAAAGCCTTTGTCGTATTAGGAAAGAGTTCAGAACTTCAGAAGTCAGACTTCAGGTCTTATTTTGTGGGTTAAAGTGTAGGATTTCGAGTCCATTGATGAATTTGTATGGTTATTTACAACGTACTTCGATGTGTCAGAAATGTGTATTGTATTGGAAACTGGCTACTCTGGGGAGTTGTAGTCTGTGGTGGTGTAAAGAAATAACTTTATTATGCATTATCAAAGATATAAAATTGAAATTAGCGAGCGTTCATAGTTATTAAATGTAGAGATATCGGTAATTCTAAGGCCTCATTCCGCGGTAAAGTAGACTATGGCAATTGACGTTTTCCTACGTTATTTTACTTACTGAACAAGAATTTAAAGTAATATTTATTCGGACGACTGTAATTAACCCCCAAGGGCCAGTACTAAACACGGCAAAATACATTGGACACCCCAATCCCTAGTGGATGTCGTATTTGCAGTTGCGTTTCTTGCAGGGTAATTCTAAAGAATAGTTCTGCACGGACTGCAAGGAACGTAACCGCGGATACGACATCCACTAGGGATTGGGGTGTCCAATTTATTTCGCCGGGTTTAGTACTGGCCCTTGGGGGTTAATTACAGTCGTCCGAATAAATATTACTTTAAATTCTTGTTCAGTAGGTAAAATAACGTAGGAAAACGTCAACTGCCATAGTCTACTTCACCGCGGAATGAGGGTTTAGAAGTTTGTAGATCTATATTACTATTCCGCAGCGTCCTCGACTATGGCATTGCGGTTTGTCTACGCAGTTTTACCTCCTGAACAAGAATTTTGAGTAATATTTATTCGGACGACTGTAATTAACCCCCAAGGGCTTGTACTAAACACGACGAAATACATTTGGCGCCCCTATTCCTGGTGGCTTTCGTATTCGCGGGGACGAACGATGCGGCATGCTTATATAGAAATACTCCTTTTAAATTTGTTAAAGGCAAAACTTTTAGTTCAGTTTTCAGGATGTATAATGGACTCTAGATTTTATAACCTGCGTGTAAAGGTCTCTCCTAACATCCTATGTTGAGCAACCAGTTTAGCCAAGCGGTGACAAGGTAATTTTAGGGGGGAACAGGCTTATTCGGACCTTGGCTGATCCGGACCATGTACTGGCTCATTCGGACCTTTATCCAGGCTTATTCGGACCTTCATATGATTAGCCCTATTTTTCTATGCAGTTTTACCTCCTGAACAAGAATTTTAAGAAATTTTTATTCGGACGACTGTAATTAACTCCCAGGGGCTCGTACTAAACACGGCGAAATACATTTGACGCCCCAATTCCTGGTGGCTTTCGTATTCGCTGGAACGGAATGCGTATATAGAAATATCCATTGCTATAATATAAAATTATTAGTATGGGTCCGAATCAGCCTAGCAAATAGTCCGAATCAGCCAAGATTAAGGTCCGAATCTAGTCCGAATCAGCCCACATCCATTTTAGGGAAAGAACTTTCTCTAACAAAACATGTAACTTACAACTTTAATCTTAAAAGTGAAAGCATTCGGTTTAACGTGAGTAGTAAATAGCAATAACGGAGTCGTAATAGTTTTGAAGAAGTTAGTGAAAGAACTAAGTTTATTGTCATTTTGTCTTATCACTTGTACGCAAATGTCGGCTTTCTTAGAGTTTCAATTTTGCAGTGGTAGACCTTGAAAGCAATAACCCATGGAGCTCGGATTTTGCCAATTCAATATTTTCATGGAGCAAAGGTTTTATCACTACACTAAATATGCATTTTACTAAGCAAAGTCTCAAGTCGAAAGGTGTTGGCGTTCTAATATGCCATTTATTGTTTTGCATAATGCCCAACTAGAACCTGGAACATTAGTTACATTAGGTATGCCTGAATTTGTCGAAGGTTTGCACATGCAACAATTTTTCATCCTTGTGTTTTATGCTTTTGTAGCAGTTTTTGTTGACGCAGACCATTCATTTTTTTCCCTCGTCCCTATGTCCAACGATTATAAACTCATTGGAAAGCAGTTTTTGAGTGGGGGAATAAAAAAAAATGAGAATGTCTAAATCACGTTTTAATCTGTCGAAATAATAAGTCTTACGATCAGAATTTTGCAAGACATGCCAATTTAGAATGACAGATGTTACAAATTTAAATCAAAAGGAAGGTTGGAGGGATGACAATGCAAGATATTCATTTATTTATTTATTATTTTTTGGATGACCTTTAGCAATTTTTATCTTTTCGGGGTAGGTATAGATATGCGTCTCCATTATGTTGCCTTGAAATGTTGACGAAACGAAGGATTGTAGTGTAATTTGATTTTGTTTTGTAGACATAATTGTCATAATGCATTTTATGGTGCGTACGGGGCCGCAGTTTAACTGAATAGTGGCAGTCACGCAATATTACTTTGTGAATGGATTCTACCACATTACGAACCTTGTAAAGAGCATTTGTGTGTGTGTGTGTGTGTGTGTGTGTGTGTGTGTGTGTGGTGTGTGTGGTGTGTGTTGAATAGGATTGAGGCGAGGAAGGTGTTTTTTCTCTCACTTCTCTGCCTGGTCATGACGTGGACAGCATTTCTGTCAAGACTTTCTCCTTGAAGAGCATGGGAGCCTTGCTGTTGGAATTGTATGTTGTTGCTTTGTAAGTCTTTGTTGTGAGCACGCCACCAGTCTACTTTCTTCTGCTCATAGACTGTGTTATGCAAGTCTTAAATCTTAAATCTTAGAGTGGAGGTGGTGTGATTAGACTTAAGATGGCATTGTAAATCTTATAGGATGGTTTAGGTACCTTATAATATAATTTTTGTGGGTGTGGGCTACCTTCCACAGTTTTTCTTTTAAAGGGCACTGGAAACATTCCGTAGTTGTTAAGTAAAGGACATGGACATATTGTATTCGAATTTCCTTTGGAAGAATGGTCTGAGCTGTACGTGACTTTTAAGGACATGAGCGGATTTTGCTGATCTTGAACGAGATAAGTTGAAGTTGGATATGTTCATAACATGGTCAGGTCATAAAAAACTTGCTTCATCTGTTTAGTTTGAAATAGTTTCAGAGAAAGCAATATAAAGTACCTTTGCCTCAAGTTATTCCCTTATAAGTTATGAACGTACAGTGGTATGATAATGTCAGTACCATCTGTGCGCGTGTTAAACATTCAGGTGATTTAGCATATAGACATTTTGCAAGGAAACCAGTGTTTGTAAACTTAACCGGGCAATTCTTGTTTTGCAGCTTGGAGGAATGGGTTGCCAAATCTGCTCTAAATGAAACCCTCTTGATTCTCCACACCGGAGCCTTATGGACTGGATAGATGTGGAGGTCGACTGTTGATGAACTGATGCAGCCGATAGATTTTGAAGGTAAAGCATTACGGCTATTAAGCAATGATGCTTGACAAATACTATTTTACCAAGTGGCTTGCTTTAGTCCTTATATTAACTCGTAGCTTCGATAAAAATCTAGCGTTAAATTAAAAACAGAAGCATAATTTTCTGTTGGTGGACACGATGAGAGCTTACTGCATTGATATCGGTAATAATAATAATAATAATTAATTTTGGCATGGCACACCTTAGACCATTTGCGTGAGAGTGCCATTTAACAACCTTACTCAAAATACAACTGATAGTTCATATTCAAAGAAACCTCGAATTCTGATGCTCATATTTACATATTTGGTCGGTTTTGCCTTGGAATAATTTAATTACGAAAATGAATGGATTTTTGTTAACATAGTATACTGCTGGCACTTCGTGACTGACGCCATACCACAAAATAGGAAACAAATTATGAAGGTCTATGTACTGCTTTATAAGCGAATATGTTTTTACTTGAACTTTTTGTATAGGGTAAAATTTTGAAAGTTTTAAAAGTTAAGTATATCTTAAGTTTGACCAGACCACTGAGCTGATTAACAGCTCTCTAGGGCTGGCCCGAAGGATTAGATATTTTTACGTGGCTAGAAACCAGAAACCAATTGGTTACCTAGCAACGGGACCTACAGCTTATTGTGGGATCCGAACCACATTATATGTGATTGAGAAAGTTGTTGGATTTGTTGTATATGGCAAGGTGGTCGTTGTTGCCAATTGCATATTTTAACGTGGATTACCAAAATTAGTAAGAGATGTGTATTTCTGGTGATAGAAGTTCACGCTCGACGTGGTTCGGAAGTCACGTAAAGCCGTTGGTCCCGTTGCTGAATAACCACTGGTTCCATGCAACGTTAAAACACCATACAAACAAACAAACCAAATTGGACAATTTACAAATCAAAGTAGGTAATTGTAATTGTAGGAAGAAAGCACCCAGGAAGGGTAAGGCATATTTAACACCTGGACATTTATCGAGGTCATTTGTATTAAACAGTAGTAACCATTTTAGCATGCGATAGAATTTGTGAAATGCTGTAAGGGGAACTGTCGAACCACCGTAGTGGTAATCTGAAACAAATTGCCTTTCGAACAAATGTTGACCCTCTTTGATTGCGGAACACAGCGAGTTTGTGGTGTATCCCATTGTCTTGTTTGATTCATTGACTTAGGTTCATCGATTTCCAAGAAAGGGCAGATCGTGTTCCCAAATGGATTTCTGAGCCTTAGATATTTATTTAAAGATGATTGTTCTTGAGGCCTCACTGTAATGTAATTGGAAGTGTTCTTGAGCCCTGATTCTCCCTGTTGAATTCGCAACCTTTTTCTTAAAACTTCACTGAAAACAAACAATACGTAACGTTATATCAGTTGCACAGTATGATGCTATTTTTTTTTTTTTTTTTTTTACATTGCCGTAGAAGTTGCTTTCATTACTACATCGAAATTTTCGTGAATTGCAACCCTTCGACTTATTGCCTTTAATTTTGGTGGGGTTTATTTGTTTAGTGGCCCTAAAATATTTGCTAAGCACAGGCAGTTTGGGGGAAGCTCAAGCCTTATACAAGATTTCCAAGCAAAAGTATGGACACGCTAAGAGAAGAAATTTTCTTAAATGTTAGGCTTAGAATGCACATTTACAAATATAAATAGTTCTGTACACGAATAATCGCAAACATACATTTAGATAGGCATTAACACATACTGTCTTTGTATGTGTACGTGTTTGCACTTTACGAGAATACTACAAATAACGATTAATCGAAAGTTTACCCGCGTCAAAAGCTTCACTCCTCCATACGGCAGAACTCTATTCTCGTGAAATATCAAACTAAAGTCATATGTACCTTTCTAGGACTGAATGAAGGCTCTAAGTTAATTTTGCGTAATTTTGCAGGTAGTGAGACAAGCCGTACGAGCTGCGAGCAAGAATCCAAGGTGGGAGTTTTCCCCAAAAGAGAGCAACGTGACTGCACACAATCGGAAACTCAGCAGTGGGCAAAGTAGATGAACTCGGTCACCTCTCAGCAGAGGAAGTCGATGCAGTCACTCAACTCTAGGTGAAATGGATGCAGCCAGTCATAAGAGCGAAGTATTCAGAGCATTGCGTTAATTGCCTACTCCAAGTGGATCGTGTGATTAGGCACAATGAAATGGGAGAAGCCTTCTGTCTTCCTCGTGCCCTTTCCAAGACGACTTTTCGTTCACTTGGCTATGGCTGAAGTGCAAGTTTATTCTTAACCGTTGGAGTCTGACGTCATTAACGTAGACATGGTATACTTCGATACACGGGGACTTAGCCAAGGTAACTATTGGTACATATCAGAGTTGAATAAGTCACAATTGTTGCTCTTGATATGTCGGCAAATATTCTCTTGACACAACTTTGATCCGAAGAAGTTTTCGCGTAGATTTTCGTTTTCAAAATATTTTACTGTATTGTAAAACTAAAGACCATGCAGGTTTAAGGGTTTTTTTTCGAATTGAAAGATTACATTAAATATCTTTTGTTAATCGATCGGTTTTTCTTGGCGCCTTCACACCGGACTAACATCCCCATGTATGAGGAAACGTGTTATTTGAGGTGAAACTTGTTTTAAGTTTACAGTATTTTTTCTTGGATTCAAGTTTGCGACATGATTGACTTGAACAGCATGTATTATATTGAAGTGAGAGGGATGGTCTCTCAACAGTGAAACGTTAGTAGATTTTAGCATTTGCAAGATCGTTGAAATTTGAAATTATATTCTTATCAGATGTCGGAAATAGTACATATATCGTTGAAAATTTATAATTGAAAAGTTTTCCTGTACGGTAATGCAATATCACGCACTGGTACTAGACTTGAGGGGTAAGCTTAGGTACTTTACGAACATCATTTTGGTCATAACTGGAAGGATTTAGTTTTGATTTGAAGGTTTGAGATGGTGCATGCAACAGCGTTCTCATTTGCTTAATTTGCGAGAAACTCTTAAGCCTGGGTAACTTACATCTGGATGTGAATTCTTAGGTGTGTTTGGAAGACCTTTCATTTGACGTTTAGTTTTGCTTAGGAGCACGATCTCTCGTTAAAGTTCCTAAACAGTTTGACTATAAAACTAATGATAATTTGTACATAAGTTCCAGGGTAATAAAAGTAATTTGAGTAAAGCAGTAATTTCTCATAAATACTTGTTTTCATAAGTGCAAATTCTCGAGTAGGTCCTGATCTTTTTGAACTATTACATAATGCCGATTTGTAGATAATCGCCAACGTAGTCGGCTTGAATTTTGATCTGAGGCATAGGGTTTTATTTTGTTTGGGCTTCGATTTCCGACTATAAATACTTATTGTAATGTGATTTTTGCTTCCAACTTATTGGATCGCTTGCCTGTTTTTCGTAACTCTCACCATCGAGCTGTAAAAGGATCGCCCAGATTCTGTTGTTCGGAAAACAGACCACTCACTTTCTGTCGTCGGCTAAATAGCTCTCTCTCTCTCTCTCGAGTTTGTGAGAGGCACGTTGTTGCTCACCACTGAGCTTTGTACAGAAATTCTACTGCATTAAGGTTTTTCATTTGATGGATTTATCGAACAAAATGGTACAATGAAAGCAGAGGTTATTTTTCCCACTCTACTTTAAGCTACCTTTAAGGCGACTTGCATTGGTAAGAAAATAAAAATTTGAACGCCTTGTTGGCGTAGTTGGTATGGTGTTTGCGTCTCACCTCAGTGGTCGCGGGTTCGATTCTCGGCCATTCCATTGAGGAGTGAGAGATGTGTATTTCTGGTGATAGAAGTTCACTCTCGACGTGGTTCGGAAGTCACGTAAAGCCGTTGGTTCCGTTGCTGAATAACCACTGGTTCCATGCAACGTAAAAACACCATACAAACAAAAACAAGCATTAGTAAGATTGTTTTAGGCCCGTGTGTATGATTTCCATGCTTCTTCTCACCATCGTTCACTTTTAAAAGTACCTCTTGATATATAACACCGTCATGCAGTTTCACACAAACGTTCTATGTTTTTTTTTTAATTTTAATGTTATTTGGGTATAGGGGAGCTATTCCAAAAGGCAAGTTTCTCTCCACTGACCTGTGATTTGAGGGAGTTGGAAATCAGTAAAGAGGATTTCCTGTAGTATCTTACAGGAAGGTAAATTCACCCGTGGATAATTAAGGCGTAAGATAAAAGTGGTTTACCTGTGACCAAGTATCGATGAAATGCATTTTACCAAATTTGGTATCGGTGCAACCCTATCCGGTAGTACTAAATTAGCATATCCAGCAACATGTTGGTAGCATAAATTAATTAATATGTTTTTACGTTGCATAGAACCAGTGGTTATTCAGCAACGGGACCAACAGCTTTACATGACTTCCGAACCACATCGAGAGTGAACTTCTATCACCAGAAATACACATCTCTGACCCCTCAATGGAATGACAAAGTCGATCTCAGGGCCAGCCAAGTGCCAAGCAAAGACCATACCAACCACGCCACTGAGGTGCTCTTGCACAATTGATGTTTTGAGGACTCTTACAACTTGGCGTGTAACATCATTGTGAGCCGATTCGTATATTATTGGTAATAAAGGTAATTAAAGTCCAGTCAGTCTAGAGCAAAAAGATGCAGTTAAGCACAAGTTTGTAGAGTAGCCATTTAAGGTTTTGTGATCCTTGGCCACATTCAAATTAACATATCAAAAGTTTACCATTATTCAAATAGTGGATCCAGGTGATGTAAGACGAGGACAGAACAACAGATGAAGAGAAACAGCTGTTCAGAGGATAATGAAAAAGAAGGGTATTTCCGTCTGAATCCTATTATGAATAGTCTGCTCCAACAATATTAAAGGCTTTTTTTTTTATTGTTTGTAAGGGGTTTTTACGTTGCATGGGACTAGTGGTTATTAAGCAACGAGACCAACGGCTTTAAGCGACTTCCGAACCACGTCATGAGTGAACTATTATCACCAAAAAAAGTATTTTTTTTATACAGAAAATATATTTTAAAACAATACGTGTTAAGATTTCATAAATAATTTCCAAAAAATATACGAGAACATTTCTGAACGCAGACGGTCTCAAATACATCCACCAGATTAATTAACTAAAAAGGTATAATAGCGCTCTCTCTTACTCTTCATTCATTGTGTGCATTTCTTTTGTTACAGTTTCTCGTGCTTTATTCTATCTTCCCTCTCTCTCCATATGTATTTCATTCATTATTGCATTTCTTTGCCCGATTACCGTAATTTCCCCCCTCCTCCCGTTCGAACAGTTCTAACCATGTTTGTTTGTATGGTGTTTTTACGCCGCATGGAACCAGTGGTTATTCAACAACGGGACCAACGGCTTTACGTGACTTCCGACCCACGTCGAGAGAGAACTACACAACTCTCACACCTCCATGAAATTCCCGAGAATCGAACTCGTGGCCACCGAGGTGGCAGGTGAAGACCATACCGACCACGATACTGAAGCGCTCGAACGTTATGTATGGTCTGAATGTGGGCCTCCTCCAGGGCAAGAAGGGCATGTTCTCTGTGTCGGGCTCGGCGGAGCGACGCCGGTTGTTTTGTTGTTGGCTGTTCTTGATCGGATACTGGATTTAGAAATGTCAGCAGTAGCTAGTAGCCGTCTGCATTTCGATTATCTTCAACCAACCGATGGTTATTTTAGCAGGTAGTAGGTGAGGAGAACCGTGGTTCTTTCAGGCGGCATCCTCCGACGACCTGTCGACAAGTTCAGTTACACACAATTTACTGCACTATTTTCGTTTGTGAAATTACGTAAGTGACACTGAACTTCATTTGCATTTCAGATTTCCAACACAATGGGCGAATTTTTTTCAGCCTGTGACAACAGCGAGGCTACTAGTTTGATTAGGAAATTTAGGTTCTGACCAAAGGCCGGAATCCCTCAGGATTATTCAGCGCCAGCGAGGTTGGAAGAGTACGCATTCAGGACGAAATGCTTTGGTCCCAAGAGGTAGTTTGTTTGTATGGTGTTTGTAAGTTGCAAGGAAGCCATGAGGTAGGTAAAGGAACCGTCGTCCTTACAGGAGGCAGACACCGACGTACTGTCGACTGGTTTCTGACTAGTTCAGTTGCTCACAATTTACTGCATTATTTTCCTTTGTTAGATTACTTATGTGACGCGTGAACTTCATTTTAATTTCAGATTTCCAACAAAATGGGCGAATTTTCTTCAGCCTGTGACAAATGATAGCAAGGTTAGAAGAATACGCACCCGGGAAAAAATGCAAAGGTCATGTGTTTCAGGGGAACTGACCAAGCGGAGGCCATGACACTCGAGGGAACAAAAAATTCTGAGAAATCACAGTCTTCTCATGGGCCTGGGAAATAAAGTGTACCTTGGGGACTTGAATTGCACACAGTCAAGAGGAAATAAAACTTTCAAATGACAACCGGTGCTAGGAAAACCTAGCGGTGTTTGTTTGTAAGTGGTTCAAATACAAGTAAAACTAAAAATAGACGCTGCATTTTTATTTCTAATATATTATGGATTATAAAAATAGTATAAACATCCCAAATATATTATGGATTATAAAAATACAGTATAAACATCCAAAGACCTAAAGTCATTCCATCTACTCAAACTTGTTAGTTTACCTAAATTGCATGAGAAGAGAAACAAACTTTGTAACATTTAATTATCAGCATATATTACCATAACCTTTTCCCGCAAGAGGATATGAAAAGGTGACTGGATGCAGGGAGGTCCCTTTAAAAGTACTGATATGAAAGACGCTTGGTTATCTTTAAGTTACTCAAATACTTTAGGGGGACCTGTGTCAATAAACTTAATTTCATATTTTGGGCCAAGGCAATACTTCCAATCCATTCTTATTACTTGAGGCAATCTCCCAATTCAACTATTTTGCATATAGCGCTAAGTCAGACTGATTACCCACTTTCCCTCCCATATAATATGGAAATGTGACTTTGCGCAAGACAACAATTCAATACCCAAGGATGTAGGAGACTTATTTGGTGTCTTGCAGAAAGGTTACTTTTAATTTTACGTTCTCTCTGAGAAAGTGGGGACAATACTGACTACTATGCAAGCTATAGCAAAAAGTTTTACTATTAACCGTGTAATAAATTGTAATGAGCGGACATCACCAGAAGAAAAAAAACTTATCATAAAAAAACAAACATTTTACCTTGTAGCTAGAAATTGATCAACAAATTGCTTAATGCCTTCAGAGTGAGATATGTTTCACTGATAAATAGCCAGGTATTTATACAAATGATAATTGCTCCACTAGATATCTACCCTACTTAAAAAGTTTGTAAATTACTTCTACTGTCAGTAGAAGTCTAAAATAGTATGTCTTACTTTAATATCATTTGTGCATAACCTAGCAATTTAATTGTGTTTTGGCCAAGAATCAAGTTCACAAAATTTGTAACACCTTACAGTTATACGAAAACGCTCCCCATTTAAGGGTGATAGTAAAGTGCAGATATATTTCGTACCAAACTCTTGAAAAAATCTTCCCTACTCATTTACACTATCACAAAACATACAGCATTCCCCATGTAAGCAATTCACAAGAGTTTACTTTCAAATACTTTTTAAAAAATCAAAACCTTTTGAGAAAATTAAACCCTACCTTTCCCAATACCTCAACAACAGGTCCATTTGAATTTTTCCCCTTATCTCTAAAATCAATTCCCCTTACTGTATAATCAATCAATGGTGGATCATTGTGTTCTTATCTAACATAATCATACATCCTTAGCTAAATTTACACAAGCTGCGAAAAGGCAAAATAGTGCGGAACTTCTATTCACCAGAAATACACACCTCCAACCCAGCAGTGGAATGCCTGAAAATCGAACTCGCAGCCACCGAGGTGGCAGGCCAAACTGACCACACCACTGAGGCACTCAGAGAGAGAGAGAGAGAGAGAGAGAGAGAGAGAGAGAGAGAGAGAGAGAGAGAGAGAGAGGATGGGGGGTGGACAAAGCTAAGAATATTTATGGAATGCGATATGCAAACAAAGAATATTTAAGGAATGGAATGGAAAAAAATGAAGTGGAAGATGCAAGTATGTCAGGAAAATAACCTGCCATCTGCAGATGTTAAGGGCCTTGAGATGAAACTTGAAAAAGCTCGTAAGTCAACAAGCTAAACCTACTTCCTAAAGAGCAGCTTGAGAACTCATCAATGATGCCGATGCCAAACGCACTATGTATGTATTCACAATAAAATGGTAGAATATGCCTTGCATGCAGCTGTGCATTCCATTTTCTTTATTATATTTTGAGGAGAGACAGGACTATGCAGTAGGTCCTGAGAAGACCCTGAAAGAATAGCAAATGCTGGGATATGCTTACACATGAGCAAATATTCAACATACATGTATAAAGCTTGTATTGCTACAATTAGCTGATGTAAACTAACAAGGAGCAACATCTTGAACAACTGTGACTCAAAATGCTAAGATTTATAGCTAGAATGTTGGGATTTTATTACAAGAAAGTAGGCAGTTCCAGACAGAATCTGTGTATGAAGACTTAAAAATTCACAGATTGCCAAGTCTGAGATAGTGTGATTATGTAATGAGACGGAATGTTCGCAACCAAATTAATGGTGAAACTAAAGTACCTAAATTGCACGAGAAGAGAAACAAAGTTATAACATTAATTATCAGCATATAATACCATAACCTTTTCCCGCAAGAGGATATGAAAAGGTGACTGGATGCAGGGAGGTCCCTTTAAAAGTACTGATATGAAAGAAGCTTGGTTATCATGAATAAGTTACTCACTAAATACTTTAGGGGGACCTGTGTCAATTACCTTAATTTTCATATTTTGGGAAAAGGGGCAATATCTGCTGTAAAAGCAACAATCTCTCTATTTCCATTCCATTCTTATTACCCGAGGCAATCTCCCCATTCAACTATTTTGCATATAGCACTGAGTCAGACTGATTACCCACTTTCCCTCCCATATAATATGGAAATGTGACTTTGTGCAAGACAACAATTCAATACCCAAGGATGTAGGAGACTTTTTTGGTGTCTTGCAGAAAGGTTACTTTTAATTTTACGTTCTCTCTGAGAAAGTGGGGACTATACTGACACATCTATGCAAGCTCTACCAAAAAGTTTTACGATTAACGTGATAAATTGTAAAGAGTGGACTTCACCAGAAGAAAAAAAAACTAATAAAACATTTTATCTTCTAGCTAGAAATCGATCAATAAATAGCTTAATGCCTTCAGAGTGAGATATGTTTCACTGATAAATAGCCAGGTATTTATACAAATGATAATTGCTCCACTAGATATCTACCCGACTTACAAAATTTGTAAATTACTTTACTGACAAGTAGAAGTCTAAAATAGTAAGTCTTACTTTAATATCATTTGTACATAACCTGGCAATTTAATTGTGTTTTGGCCAAGAATCTTCCCTGCTCATTTACACTACCACAAAAATCCCTGCTCATTTACACTGTCACAAAACATACAGCATTCCCCGTGTAAACAATTCACAATAGGTTACTTTCAAATCAATAAAAAAAAAAAAAAAATTAAAATAAATCAAATCAAACCCTACCTTTCCCAGTACCCCAACAGCAGGTCCATTTGAATTTTTCCCCTTATCTCTAAAATCAATTCCCCTTATTTTATAATCAATCAATGGTGGATCTTTGTTTTCCTATCAATACATAAACATACATCCTTAGCTAAATTTACATAAGCTGTGAAAAGGCAAAATAGTGCTGAACTTCTATTCACCAGAAATACACACCTCCAACCCAGCAGTGGAATGCCTGAAAATAGAGCTCGCAGCCACTGAGGTGGCAGGCCAAACTGACCACGCCACTGAAGAGAGAGAGAGAGATGAGAGAAGATGGGGGGGGGGGGGGGGAGAGAATGGGGGGGGGGAGGGGGGGGGGGGGGGGGGGGGGGGGGGGTGGGGGGGGGGGGGGGGGGGGGGGGGTTTGGACAAAGCTAAGAATATTTATGGAATGCAAACAAAAAATATTTAAGGAATGCAGTAAAAAAAAAAAAAAAAAAAAAAAATTGAAGTGGAATATGCAAGTATGTTAGGAAAATAACCTGCCATCTCCAGATGTTAAGGGCCTTGAGATGAAACTTGAAAAAGCTCTGAAGTCAACAAGCTCAACATACTTCCTAAAGAGCAGCTTGAGAACCCATCAATGATGCCGATGCCAAATACACTATGTATGTATTCACTATATAGGAAGAAAGGTTCTGAAAAATAGAATATTCCAAAACTATGCAAAAAAGGGAAAAAGTTGTATAACCAGTATAATAAAGGAATAAGACTGAACATGCCATAAAAATTAACTTAAGGTGCTAAAGGAGAACAAGAAAACACTGTTAATAAAGACAACTATAAAGTTTGACTGCTTCACCACATTATAACCAAGAAGAACCTTTTCTTGGGGCAACTTCTCTGTAAGTACCATGCAAAATGGCAGGAGTACCCCATGGTATACATTCAAGGAACATGAGAAGGGATTTGTCTGCATGGCAAATTATCAAAACAGAACTACATGGGCATACTGCCACAGCTCATTTTGGTAGTGATACTACCCTACTTGTTGCATTGTTTAGGCTGTGTGTGAAGTATTTGTAATACTGTGTTCAGTGTTTATGAATATTAACTAACTCATTGCTAACAGTGACAACTAGAGAGAACTCAATGTAATGCAAAAAAGTTTGCAAAGTCCCCAGGAAAGCTAAATCTATACAAGTACCCAGGTATTAGCAGCATAATCACAAGATATGGAGATAATTTTTTTTGTTTGTGATATAGTAAAAATGAGAGGACTCAAAATCAACGTAAGACAAACAAAGCTTGTATGTAGTGACCTCAAGGGGCGTAACCAAAAAAAGTACAGGTGGGAAGATGGACATGGGAAGTCTGTGAGAGAAGTGTAGAGGTGAACTCAATACAGTATACTAATGTGCTACATTATATATGTGGCATAATGAATATTGGTTGTGCGAGTTATTTTAGCGGACCAATATAAATGATGACCAAGATTGCAAAATATGAAAAGAAACTGGTATCACTCTTTGAAGTGTTTAAGAACAAATGGAAGAGGGAGGTGGAATAACTTTAAAACGGTAGAGTATGCCTTGCATACAGGTGTGCATTCCATTTCTTTATTATATTTTGAGGAGAGACAGGACTATGCAGTAGGTCCTGAGAAGACCCTGAAAGAATAGCAAATGCTGGGATATGCTTACACATGAGCAAATATTCAAAATACTACATGAATAAAGCTTGTATTGCTACAATTAGCTGATGTACACTAACAAAAAGCAACATCTTGAACAACTGTGACTCAAAATGCTAAGATTTATAGCTAGAATGTTGGGATTTTATTACAAGAAAGTAGGCAGTTCCAGACAGAATCTGTGTATGACGACTTAAAAATTCACAGATTGCCAAGTCTGAGATAGTCTTATTGTGTAATGAGACGGAATGTTCAAAACCAAATTAATGGTGAAACTAAAGTACCTAAATTGCATGAGAAGAGAAACAAGAAACTTTATAACATTAATTATCAGCATATATTACAATAACCTTTTCCCGCAAGAGGATATGAAAAGGTGACTGGATGCAGGGAGGTCCCTTTAAAAGTACCGATATGAAAGGCGCTTGGTTATCATGAATAAGTTTCTCACTAAATACTTAGGGGGACCTGTGTCAACTTAGGGGGACCTGCGTCAATTACCTTAATTTTCATATTTTGGGAAAAGGGGCAATATCTGCTGTAAATGCAACAATCTCTATATTTCCAATCCATTCTTATTACTCGAGGCAATCTCCCAATTCAACTACTTTGCATATAGCGCTAAGTCAGACTGATTACCCACTTTCCCTCCCATATAATATGGAAATGTGACTTTGTGCAAGACAACAATTCAATACCCAAGGATGTAGGAGACTTTTTTGGTGTCTTGCAGAAAGGTTACTTTTAATTTTACGTTCTCTCTGAGAAAGTGGGGACAATACTGACAACTATACAAGCTATAGCAAAAAGTTTTACGACTAACCGTGTAATAAATTGTAATGAGCGGACATCACCAGAAGAAAAAAACTTATCACAAAAAAAAAAAAAATTTATCTTGTAGCTAGAAATTGATCAACAAATTGCTTAATGCCTTCAGAGTGAGATATGTTTCACTGATAAATAGCCAGGTATTTATACAAATGATAATTGCTCCACTAGATATCTACCCTACTTAAAAAGTTTGTAAATTACTTTACTGATAAGTAGAAGTCTAAAATAGTATGTCTTACTTTAATATCATTGGTGCATAACCTGGCAATTTAATTGTGTTTTGGCCAAGAATCAAGTTCACAAAATTTTTAACAAGCCTTACTGTTGTACAAAAACGCTCCCCATTTAAGGGTGATAGTAAAGTGCCGATATATTTCGTACCAAACTTGGAAAAATTCTTCCCTGCTCATTTACACTACCACAAAACACAGCATTCCCCATGTAAGCAATAGTTTACTTTCAAATCGAACTTAAAAAAAGAAAAAAGCAAAACCTTTTAAAAAAATTAAACCCTACCTTTCCCAGTACCCCAACAGCAGGTCCATTTGAATTTTTCCCCTTATCTCTAAAATCAATTCCCCTTATTGTATAATCAATCAATGTGTTCCTATCAATATATAAACATACATCCTTAGCTAATTTACACAAGCTGTGAAAAGGCAAAATAGTGCTGAACTTCTATTCACCAGAAATACACACCAACCCAGCAGTGGAATGCCTGAAAATCGAGCTCGCAGCCACTGAGGTGGCAGGCCAAACTGACCACGCCACTGAGAGAGAGAGAGAGAGAGAGAGAGAGAGAGAGAGAGAGAGAGAGAGAGAGAGAGAGATTGGGGGGGGGGGGGGGTGGACAAAGCTAAGAATATTTATGGAATGCAAAGAAAGAATATTTAAGGAATGCAGTAAAAACAAAAAAACAAAAAAAAAAAAAATTGAAGTGGAATATGCAAGTATGTTAGGAAAATAACCAGCCATCTCCAGATGTTAAGGGCCTTGAGATGAAACTTGAAAAAGCTCTGAAGTCAACAAGCTCAACATACTTCCTGAAGGGCAGCTTGAGAACCCATCAATGATGCCGATGCCAAATACACTATGTATGTATTCATAATATAGGAAGAAAGGTTCTGAAAAATAGAATATTCCAAAACTATGCAAAAAAGGGAAAAAGTTGTATAACCAGTATAATAAAGGAATAAGACTGAACATGCCATAAAAATTAACTTAAGGTGCTAAAGGAGAACAAGAGAACACTGTTAATAAAGACAACTATAAAGTTTGACTGCTTCACCCCATTATAACCAAGAGGAACCTTTTCTTGGGGCAACTTCTCTGTAAGTACCATACAAAATGGCAGGAGTACCCCATGGTATACATTCAAGGAACATGAGAAGGAATTTGTCTGCATGGCAAATTATCAAAACAGAACTACATGGGCATACTGGCACAGCTCATTAAGGTAGTGATACTACCAAACTCATTGCTAATAGTGACAACTAGAGCAAAAAAGTTTGCGAAGTCCCCAGGAAAGCTAAATCTTTACAGGTACCCAGGTATTAGCAGCATAATCACAAGATAAGGAGATAATTTTTTTTTTTGTGATTTAGTAAAAACGAGAGGACTCAAAATCAATGTAAGCCAAACAAAGCTTGTATGTAGTGACCTCAAGGGGCGTAACCAAAAAAAGTACAGGTGGGAAGATGGATATGGGAAGTCCGTGAGAGGTGAACTCAATACAGTATACTAATGTGCTACATTATATATGTGGCATAATGAACATTCGTTGTAAAATTATTTTAGCGCACCAATATTGCAAAATATGAAAAGAGACTGGTATCAATGTTTGAAGTGTTTAAGAACAAATGGAAGAGGGAGGTGGAAGAACTTTAAAATGGTAGAATATGCCTTGCATGCAGCTGTGCATTCCATTTCTTTTTTTATTATATTTTGAGGAGAGACAGGACTATGCAGTAGGTCCTGAGAAGACCCTGAAAGAATAGCAAATGCTGGGATATGCTTACACTTGAGCAAATATTCAACATACATGTATAAAGCTTGTATTGCTACAATTAGATAATGACACTAACAAGGAGCAACATCTTGAACAACTGATTCAAAATGCTAGATTTATAGCTAGGTTGTTGGAATTTTATTACAAGAAAGTAGGCAGTTCCAGACAGAATTTGTGCATGACGACTTAAAAATTCACAGGTTGCCAAGTCTGAGATAGTGTGATTATGTAATGAGACGGAATGTTCGCAACCAAATTAATGGTGAAACTAAAGTACCTAAATTGCACGAGAAGAGAAACAAGAAACTTTATAACATTAATTATCAGCATATATTACCATAACCTTTTCCCGCAAGAGGATATGAAAAGGTGACTGGATGCAGGGAGGTCCCTTTAAAAGTACTGATATGAAAGGTGCTTGGTTATCATGAATAAGTTACTCACTAAATACTTTAGGGGGACCTGTGTCAATTACCTTAATTTTCATATTTCGGGAAAAGGGGCAATATCTGCTGTAAATGCAACAATCTCTATATTTCCAATCCACTCTTATTACTCGAGGCAATCTCCCAATTCAACCACTTTGCATATAGCACTGAGTCAGACGGATTACCCACTTTCCCTCCCATATAATATGGAAATGTGACTTTGTGCAAGACAACAATTCAATACCCAAGGATGTAGGAGACTTTTTTGGTGTCTTGCAGAAAGGTTACTTTTAATTTTACGTTCTCTCTGAGAAAGTGGGGACAATACTGACACAACTATGCAAGCTCTACCAAAAAGTTTTACGATTAACTGCGTGATAAATTGTAATGAGCGGACTTCACCAGAAGAAAAAAACTCTTATTACAAAAATCTTCTAGCTAGAAATTGATCAAAAAACTGCTTAATACCTTCAGAGCGAGATATGTTTCACTGATAAATAGCCAGGTATTTATACAAATGATAATAGCTCCACTAGATATCTACCCAAGACTTACAAAAAGTCTAAAATAAGTCTTACTTTAATATCATTTGTGCGTAACCTGGCAATTTAATTGTGTTTTGGCCAAGAATCAAGTTCACAAAATTTTTAACAAGCCTTAGTTATACAAAAACGCTCCCCATTTAAGGGTGATAGTAAAGTGCCGATATATTTCGTATCAAACTCGAAACTCGTGAAAAACTCTTCCCTGCTCATTTACACTACCACAAAAATCCCTGCTCATTTACACTATCACAAAACATACAGCATTCCCTGTGTAAACAATTCACAATAGTTTACTTTCAAATAAACTTAAAAAAAAAATCAAAACCTTTTAAAAAAAATTAAACCCAACCTTTCCCAGTACCCCAACAGCAGGTCCATTTGAATTTTTCCCCATATCTCTAAAATCAATTCCCCTTATTGTATAATCAATCAATGGTGGATCAATGTGTTCCTATCAATACATAAACATACATCCTTAGCTAAATTTACACAAGCTGTGAAAAGGCAAAATAGTGCTGAACTTCTATTCACCAGAAATACACACCAACCCAGCAGTGGAATGCCACAAAATCGAGCATGTTAGGAAAATAACCTGCCATCTCCAGATGTTAAGGGCCTTGAGATGAAACTTGAAAAAGCTCTGAAGTCAACAAGCTCAACATACTGCCTAAAGAGCAGCTTGAGAACCCATCAATGATGCCGATGCCAAGCACACAATGAAGTATAATACTAGAGTTAGGGCCATGATTAAATTTCTACTTGCCCTCCATGTACTTCACTGCACAGTGGCAGCTTAGAGGAAGACAAATTCCAATATATAATACTGCCTCAAACAGTTCAAAAGTTGAGGTTACATTTCTATCAAAGAGCTCTAGATATGACCTTGGATCCATCATATACGTACAATAATGAATCAACATCAATTCAATCTTGAAGTTTTATATGTATATCATCCTTTCACTGACTATAACTTTCCCCTACTATGCAAGAGGGTTTGATCACTTGGTTGGGGCTGAATTCCTCTTGTCCTCCATGACAGTATGGCAATGGTAATGGAATATGATTGTTAAACCTATTTATTTGTTTCCACAAAAATTAAAACATTATGTTGCAACCACACAAACCTATTAAGAATCACCCCATTTTAAGTATATTTACCCCAATTTTTAACAATGCAGATCTAGTTATGATTAAAATTCTTGACCAAAACCATATTCAAACAATTTATCAAGAACTGTATATCATGTACCACTCAAATGCAACTAGTGTACATACAAAATAAATGGATTACGTACAAAGCATGGCATTACAAATTCTCTACAGTTCACATTAGAGCATTCAACTTTCAAGCACTTTACATCACTTAATTACATGGGAATTTATGGCCAAAACACACCCCAATTCACCACAGATATATACCACTTAATCAAGATTTCAAAAGCCATTTTAAATACGATGTTGAAATTAAATTTTATGTAAGCACAAATTCCACTATGTGGCAAAGATTAGACTAACAATCAGTAAACTAATGTGAACCAAATCCTCATTTCATAAAATTATAACACTTACTCATTTTTGATATTCTAGTGCTACTTTTGTCTGGAATGTACTACTGTGAAATAATTTTTTTCACCGATGCATCAATGGCTCAATACACTGTGCAAATTTTCTAAGTTCCAATATGCCTAATATCTTTGCCACATTGAAAACATTGGTTCTACATTCCTGCAAAAAAGTTGAAATTATTGTTAGATAAAAATCAAAATTCAGCAAGGGAGTTTCAGTCTTCTTGGCAGATGCACCATCAGGAATGCAGCTCCTATTCAGCCAGAATGATGTTGATTAAATTTTACAAGTCAGGGGTTCTTCTTCACATAACCTTGTTATTTTCATGTGCATGGTCTTTGCCACCATCCTAAGGAAAGAAGAAAATGATTCAATAATAAAATACTCTTGTCCCATGTAACTACTTACTGGCAAATGATTTGTACACATTTTGAGAGACCATAAATACTGAACAGATAAATTCCAAATCCTCATAATATATAGAAATTTAATTTGAAATTTATCTATTTCATATTTAGCTCTCCATTATACATATAGCTTTTACTTCTGGGTCAGCAGTTGTTCGATAGATTGAAACAAAAAATTAGAACATTCTTGTTTTCTATGGTATGTTTCTATACATTTACTTACCTTACCCCTATCAGGAGAAAGACAGGCACAAACATCAATAGCCGGTCAGTCTACTTCTGACCACTTTGAATACGGGGAGGTAATTGAAAAATAAATCCTAAATCAAGTACACTTTTTAAATGAACCTTACCTCTCTATTATACATAGTAAAAAAAAAAAAAAATAAATAAATAAATAATAATAATAATAATAACAATACGTATATGGAAGTTAAATTTCTCCTTAACAAAGCAAGGATGAAAGGGGAGGGGGGGAGGGAGGAGAGTGGGGGGTGGGGAGGGGGTAAGTACTCACAAATTATGTGCAAATCAGAAATGAAGTTTTTATGATAAAACAAAGTTTAATGTATACTTACCTGGCAGGTATATATATAGCTATATTCTCTGTTCCACCTGGCAGAAATTTTCAAAACTCGCGGCAATCGCTAGTAACCTATTAGTAGTTCAGGCAACCACCACCCCGTTACCGTGGCGCTAGCACTAGGAACCGTTCCAATTGGGCCAGATTTTCTCTGAACCCTGTCCCATGAGGGGAGGCGGGTGGAATTAAATTATATATACCTGCCAGTAGTATACATTAAACTTTGTTTTATCATAAAAACTTCATTTAATGTATGACACTTACCTGGCAGGTATATATATAGCTGATTGACACATTTGGAGGTAGGTCAAGGACAGCAACATTCTTAGAGTATAAAAATATTATTAAAATATTATTAAAACTCCAGGTTCCTTACCTGCTAAGGTAGCTGACTTCATAGGTCCTGCCTCTAAGCCTGCTTAAACCTTAGTAGCTCTCAACAAGGAAGTGTCCTGTGTTGAAGAAGCTAAGACTGGAAACTGACAACTGGACGTGACCAATGTGTTGACAGATCCTTACAGCCTCTTATGCCACGGCATTCAAGCTAGTAACAAATCATTTACCTGAACTACACACACACCATCACCAGATAATACTAACACGACTGAGAAAAGTACCGCACCCTTTTCTCAGACGACCAAAAAAAAAACACAAACACCATCACCTAATAAAAACAACTAGCTTACAAGAAGGTTATGGGGTAGTAACTCCTTTGCCCAATACTGTACCCGAGGACACGTATGGACCTAGCGTCTGACAATTATCGAAGGTTGGTCTGAAACGTCCCTAAGATAATGAGACGCAAATATTGAATTAGTTCTCCAATATGTTGATTCAATAATTTTCCTTGAGGGCTAAATTCTTTTTAAACGCTAATGAAGTCGCCACTGCCCTGACTTCATGAGCCTTCACCTTTAAAATACCAAAGCTCTGCTCTTCACACAACATATGAGCCTCTTTAATTAACTCTCTCATGAAGAAGGCTAGAGCGTTCTTCGTCATGGGTCTAGTGGGGTCTTTAACTGAACACCACAGAGCATCAGACCTCCCTCTGATAACTCTTGTTCTTTGTATATAACATCTCAACGCTCTCACTGGGCAGAGAACTCTTTCTTGCTCGTACCGACCAATTCAGCTAGACCCAAACTTCAAAGGATCTTGGCCAAGGATTAGCTGGATCCTCATTCTTGGCAAGAAACCTTCTTGGAATGCACACACTGCATTGCCGTGTCTCCATCCCACCTTCTTCGATATGGCCTGAAGCTCACTAACTCTTTTAGCAGTTGCTAATGCTACTAAAATATAGTCTTCTTAGCAAGATCTCTCAGAGAGGATTCCTCTAACGGTTCGAATTTGCTAGAAGTTAAATACTTCAAGACCACATCCAGGTTCCACGCAGGTGGCCTGCCTTCTGATTGTTTCTTCGTCCCAAACGACCTAATCAGATCTCTCAGATCTAAGTTATTCGAGATGTCTAGATCCCTGTGTCTAAACACTGAGGTTAGCATTCTCTTATAACCTTTAATTGTCGAAACTGACAAGTGTAAATCCTTCCTCCAGAGGTACTGGAGAAGACACTTTCCTGTTTTTACACCACTTCCGGAAATTGTCCCACTTCGACTGATACACCGTGATGTGGAGGTTCTTCTGGCTCTAGCCACTGCCCTGGCCACCTCTCTAGAATCCCCCTCGCTCTGACCAAGACGTTCGATAGTCTGAACGCAGTCAGACCCAGAGCGAGGGTATTCTTGTGACACCTGTCGAAGTGGGGTTGTTTGAGTAAATCTACTCTTAGAGGAAGCGTCCTTGGCGTATCTACCGTCCATTCCAGTACCTCTGTGAACCAACTTTGGGCCGGCCAAAACGGGGCTATTAAGGTCATCCTCGTTCCTTTGCTCTCCCTGAACTTCTTCATCACTTTCCCCAGCACCTTGAACGGAGGAAATGCGTACAGATCTAAGTTTGACCAATCCATCAGGAATGCATCTACCGCCACTGCTTCCTGGTCTGGAATCGGAGAGCAATATGTTGGTAATCTCTTTGTTCTGGCTGTCGCAAACAGATCCACTACCGGACGGCCCCACAACTTCCACAGGCTCTGGCAAACCTCCATGTGCAACGTCCACTCCGTCGAGAGAAGTTGCTCTCTCCTGCTCACAGGTCCGCACCCACGTTCTTTTCTCCTTGTATAAAACCTGGTGAGTATCACGACCTTTTCCTCTTCTGCCCAAAGCAGAATTTCTTTTGCCAGATTGTAAAGGGGAAAAGAATGAGTTCCCCCTTGCTTCCGAATATATGCCAGAGCCGTGGTGTTGTCCGAGTTGACCTGCACTGTCTTGTTTCGAATCAACTCTCTGAAGTGCTTCAAAGCCAAGAAAATTGCCAACAGTTTTCCTTCCTGTTTATGTGCCACTTTGTTTCGTCCTTGTTCCAAATCCCCGACACCTCTTGAGGGCCTAAATGTCTCTCCCCAACCCGCGTCCCGACGCGTCGGAAAACAAGACGAGGTCTGGGTTCTTCTGCTGAAGCGACATCCCTCTTGCTAACCTGCCTGGAGTTAGCCACCACTTTAATCCTCCTTTACTTCGGTCGGAATTAGAAACTGGAAGGAATCCGGTTGCGATTTTCTTGGCCATGAATCCTTCAGGAAAAACTGAAGCGGTCTCATGTGCAGTCTTCCTAAAGAAATGAACCTCTCTAGTGAAGAGAGTGTGCCCAGTAGACTCATCCACTCTCTTGCAGACTCGGTCTTTCTTTAGAAAATCCTGCACCTTCTGACTGCATTGGGCTTGCCTTTCGGGGGACGGAAAAGCCCGAAAAGTCACTGCCGATATCTGAATCCCCAAATAAACTATCTGTTGTTGGGGCTCCAAATGGGACTTTTCCCATATTCACTACCAGACCTAGGTCTTTTGCTAAGTCCAATGTTTGACTTACGTCCTCCAGACATTGAATTCTCGACTGGGATCTTATCAACCAGTCGTCCAGATAACAAGATACTCTGATCCCTCTTAAATGTATGCCATCTCGCCACATTGGACATCATCCTCGTGAATACTTGAGGGGCTGTGCAAAGGCCGAAGCATAGGGCCTTGAACTGAAAGACCCTGTCCTGAATCACAAACCTTAGATACTTCCTGCTTCCTGGATGAATCGGAATATGAAAGTATGCGTCTTGTAAGTCCAGAGTCGCCATCCAGTCCCCTGGACGTACCGCTGCCCAGTACTGAATCGTTCGTCTCCATAGTGAACTTGGTCTTTTCTACGAAAAGATTCAGTTGACTTACGTCCAGCACTGGCCTCCAACCTCCCGAGGACTTTGCAACCAGGAACAGACGTTGTAAATCCCGGAGATTCGTGATCCAGAACAGGTTTCTATTGCTCCTTTCTCTAGCATGGAAGCTACTTGCTCCCACAGAGCCGCTTTCTTCTCTAAATCGTTGTAATTTGCCCCGAGGGCTCTCGGAGATGTTGCGAGAGGGGGTCTTTTCACGAAAGGAATCTTGTATCCTTCCCGAGCTACGTTGACAGCCCAGGGATCTGCCTTCATTTGTTGCCAGACTTCCCAAAAACCTTGAAGTCTGGCTCCCACTGTCGTCTGGAGGACCGAATTCTCATTCTTTAGAGGGGTTCTTGGCTCCTCTTTTCGCTGGTACTCTCTTACCCCTAAAGGCGGGTCGAGCGAATGTTCTTCCTCGAAAGGGCTGTTGCGACGGTCTATGTCTCCTTTGGCGTCTTCTTCACCAACTTGGTTGGTAAGAACTTCTTAACCGAAGAAGAAAGAAGATCTTGAGTAGCTTTCTGCGAAAGGGATAGAGCTATATCCCTAATCACCTCTGAAGGAAACAGCCTGTTTTTTCGAAAGGGGAGAAGAAGTTAACTCCGATTTCTGAGAGTTTAGAAACTCCTTTTGAGGTGAACGAACACAAGAGCGATCTCTTCTTAAGCACTCCTGCCGTGAATAACGAAGCCAGCTCATTCGTTCCGTCTCTAAGAGCCTTATCCATGCAGGACATAATGCTCTTAGCTGTTTCTAAGTCCTGCGAATCCTCTTCTCCTATGGAATTCGCTAGCGCTCCCAAAGACCAATCCAAGAAATTAAAGACTTCGAAAGTCCTAAAATCCCTTTAAAATAGATGGTCAAATTCCGAGGACGTCCACCAGACCTTGGCCGACTGTAAAGCCTGTCTGCGTGAGCTGTCCACTATACTGGAGAAGTCCCCCTGGGAGGAGGAGGCAGGTACTCCCAGGCCTAGACTTTCTCCAGTAGCGTACCATACTCTCCCGATTTAGAAGCTAACTTAGCTGGAGGAAAAACAAAAGAGTATTTTCCCGCTTCTTTCTTGTCCTTCATCCAGTCATTCACCCGTTGAAGGGCCTTCTTTGCCGAAATTGACATCGTCATTTTCAGGAAGGAGGACTTCTTTGGAGTCCTAGTCTTGGAAAACTGTGATAAGGGGATAACGGAGCTGTCGGTTTAAATTCCCCCTCAAAAACAGCAATAAGACGTGAAGTCAGAACCTTATAATCTGAAGTTGGTTCTGTATTCTTTTCTTGCAATTACTTCCAACTCTTCTTCTGCTGAAGAAATATCTTGCAAGTCGTCGTCGTATTGACGCTTCGTTGACGTACTAGTCGTCCTGCCGCCTGCGTCCTGCGGCTAGCGAGGCATCGGCGTCCTGCCGCCTCTCGATGTCTTGCCGCCTGCGTCCTGCGGCTAGCGAGGCATCGGCGTCCTGCCGCCTCTCGATGTCTTGCCGCCTGCGTCCTGCGGCTACCGATGCGTCTGCGTCCTGCCGCCTGCGTCCTGCCGCCTGCGTCCATCGTAGACACGCCTGCTTCCTGCCGCCTGCGTCCCTGCGTCCACCATTGGTTCCGCGTCCTGACGTTTGCGTCCTGCTTCTTCCGACATATTTTCCTCCTACGCCAGTGCGCCCTGCGTCCTCGGCGAACGCGTCCTTGTCTTCCCTTTTCGAAGACTTTAATGGGAAGGAAATCGTCCTTACGCCTCGAAGATGCTTGTTCAGGAGCATCCCAAGACTTCACCAACACTGCCAACTTGGACTGCATTTCCCGTAAGAAATGCTTCGTACCATCCTCCTGAATGGTAGACGACGAAGGATGAGGAATACGAGCTGGACTGCGACCTAAAGGAGAGCGATCTTGTACTCTACCCCGACGGAGAAATACGAGGGAGGATCCATAAGAAGATGGAGGCGATTCTCCCATGGCAATACCATGCCGAGACGGACGTATATCGCCAGTGCGATTTGCGTCCTCTCTAGTACGAAAAATCCTTTTCCTCTTGATCGGTACTGCTCCCCCGTGTTCCGAGGATGACAACACCTCAGGACTACTCCAAGCCTCACTATCTTGCACCTGTCTCTCGAGAGCAGTTGATGTCCCTGAACGTCCTCTTGAGTGGGCGAGACACCACTGCATACCGACGTTCTCGCTCGGAAGTCGAACCTTCCGAGGACGCACACTTCCCAGTTACGCCTTTTCTGCGGCGAACTGCAACAGCCTGGGAACTTGCAACAGGACTGTTCGAAGGGACGCCTGACCGTGTCAAAACCTCTCTCGCCTCCCTTCGACTGTCGACATGCCTTCTCCCTTGGGTCTGGGAGCTTGACAGAGGTCTAGGTCTAGGAGCACGAGAGAGACGATCAGACGCCCCCTCCACTACACTTTCACTGACATCGAAAGCACTAACTTTGTCTGTAAGTCGCTGTATCTGGTCGCCCATGGACGCAAGGGCAGCGAACACTTTCACAATATTTGTATCGTTCGTCTCCTCCGATACAGCAGCGGGCGCAGGATATACCTGGGGAGAAGGAACTACCATTCTACATTAGAAGGAGCTGGAGAGGAAATACAATCACTCCTTTTACTCGAAGAATTTGACTTCTCCACTACGAGAAACAGATCTCCTTACACGATCTTTCTCCAGTCTCTCAACGTATTTCATAAAGACCTTCCATTCCTTCTCTGATAAATTCTCACATTCAATGCATCTATATTCTCCCAAGTACACACGTCTCCCTACATTTCTTACAAACGGTATGAGGGTCGACCGAAGAAGCTTTCGGCAGCTTTAGGTCTTTAACCCTTACCCCCTCTTTTACACACCCCTCTTTTACACACACTCTAAACATACTTCCAGAGTCAGACATCTTAAAGAACAATCCAAAGCGAATGCCAAGCTAACGTTTCCAAGTACAATACCAAAATCCAAGATCAGTCAGCAACGAGAATGAAAATTCTAGCAGGGAACCACCAACAATGTTGCCGGTTCGGCTGGCAGAGAAAATCTGGCCCAATTGGGAACGGTTCCTAGTGCTAGCGCCACGGTAACGGGGTGGTGGTTGCCTGAACTACTAATAGGTTACTAGCGATTGCCGCGAGTTTTGAAAATTTCTGCCAGGTGGAACAGAGAATATAGCTATATATATACCTGCCAGGTAAGTGTCATACATTAAAAACAATTTTAAGATTAGTCACACCAGCTTTAGCCTGTGACTGATACACAAAAGTCAAAACCTGGTTACATAAATATCAACCTAGATCCAGACTACAATGATTATTTTTATTTATTTATTTATTCTTTTTTTATAAAGTCTGGCAAGAAAAAGATGCTGGGGTAATGGAAAGCTGTGCGCTCCAAAGACACTGACTAGAGACTAGAAACATTCTCCAGTCAACTCCTTTTCCTTGTATTTTCCATGAGAGAGAGAGAGAGAGAGAGAGAGAGAGAGAGAGAGAGAGAGAGAGAGAGAGAGAGAGAGAGAGAGAGAGAGAGAGAGAAATGTACTTACCAAATAACAGAGCACATGGCAGCAACTATACGTATTTGACAGGGACCAAAATACATTCTATGGTAGCTTCCTGTCCCCAATATGGAAGTAACCTTACGGCAGTTAGCCATCAGACTTCAGGATGGAATATCACCCTAAGGAGGCTTGCTGGATGGACGCACACACTCCATTACTCTTTATTCCTTGGGGAAAAAATATGGAACATTAATTGATGATTGTAGATAGTGGTTATTTCATAAAACATACTTTATGCCATTAAACACTAAAAAAAAAAAAATCTCTTTCATTCATTCACAATACAGTACAATAGAACTGGACGTCATTTTAGTTTACCAAGAAGATGGCAATACAAAAACCATTAACCTTTTGATAGATCACACAAAGAAGTTTTTAAAAGGAAAGACTTTACAACTACAAGACAAATTTGATACTGTAACAAAATACAAATAAATTTTTTTCAGAGTATTCTTTAGATTTTACCCTCTATATGCACAAGCCCACCAAATTTGTACTACTTTCACTTCCTTCCCATGATAATTGCTTGATGTTTACAATTCATTAGCTATTCATGTAGAGCCAAAATGTAACTAAAATCATGAAACTTTAAATCTGAAATTTAGGAATGTTTTCAATCCACAGCAGTTTTATTAGTGTAATTTTATTTGCTAATATGCATATACATACAGTATTCAATTTTAGGCCACTCATTTATTTATAATTCACTTTCGACATGAACTAAGTTGAAAACTTAATTTACAGAATATTAAAGCCAAAATTTGGCAAGTGTTGCTTACAGATTTGAGAAATTATATTAGTACTTAAAAATAATTGGCGAACTAAATGAAGAGCACTTTCATTTGGGTTAACAGGACCTTGACCACCTCTAAGGGTAAGGTTGAGTTAATTCACTGGACAACTGAGGCTAACAGTCTTGAGTGGACATCATTCTTCCTGGTAATTGTGGTTTGGCATTCTATTCCCTAATCTTTTTGCTCAAGAAACCAAGATCCCAAGTTGGCTGTTGCTATTAGTGTCCCTTAAAAAGCTTTCACTTACACTATTTTTTTTTCTTCTATCCAGCATTTTGAACTTGACCAATTGCTTACAGATAACCAATATGTATGCAGGAAAGAACTTGTGCTGGCAATTGTGATCATCATTTATATCTAAAGCCTGTAGTTATGTTTCAGACAATCCTGACAAAGAATAGACACCCAACTTTTGCAACCATAAAGCTGTTCTTAACTTTTAACTTTGGAGTCAGAAACCAGAGATCTGAAATGAATCAGTTTTTCTCAAGCAACACAAGGGCTGTGTGGTTGCTTGGTGGCAATTCTGTAAGCAGCCTAGGTGTACCTTGCAAAGCAGTCCACAAGGGTGGACCTTAAATTATATATATTTTTTAGCGTATTAGTTACATGACTGTTAGAATGCAGATGAAACTACTCTGGTTCATGCTGCTAACTTTTCCAAGACACTAAAGGAAGCTGTTGCTAACCATGAATAACCTAAAGGGAATCAGAGAATGGTGTATCTTATTGACCAGCATAACTATAACATTACAATTTTCATACCAACAACTGCTCCCTGATTCTCACTGTACAATTAACTAAATAGTACCATACTTGATGATTACAAGTACGTATCAGACAATACAGCACTTTGTGTTCCCTATGCCTCCTATCTTTCTTTAATACATTTGTTTGTTTGTTTATTTTTTTTTCCTTTGGCAGCTAACTGTCCTGATGCCATTAAATTAAAGGCTCTATTTTTCCAAATTCTTCATTAAACTTAGCTCCATTAATCTGTAACCCTCCAAGCTTCCATGTGCATGTGCTTTCCACAGTATATTAATGTAGGTGGTCTTTACACCTTTAATGCTCTGGATGCTAAAACAATCAATTTTTTACACAAACTTTAACTTTATTGGATTGGAATATATTAATTGAAGCCAAAGATCAAGTGCTGGGACATTTGAACTCATTCAGTTCTGAAAATAATATTGAAACAATTGTTAGAAGGCGGAAAGTAAAATCAGAAAAGAAAATATGAACTGGGTTATAGCAATAATAGGAATGAATGACGGAGCTGCAAAGAACCAAAAGTAATGCCAACAGTAACTCTTCCCTGTCCTTTGCACTTTCTGCCACATCTCCCATCCAGTTGAAGTCTACCTCTTCCTCATGTTTTCCCTGTCACCTTGCCTACTGGTCAATGTTTTACTACTTCATTATATATTATTGTTCTGACTAAAAGTGCCTTATTGCTTCTCATCATGTGCCCATAATCTTTTCCAGGATATCCATTTTACAACCACAGCCTTGATTCTTGACATTCTGTAATCACAAATTTTCATAATCTACCCCCTTTTCTGTCCTTGCTGATGTTTCCACTAAATACAGTGTTTGCTCTCAAAATTTTAATTACCAACACAGTAGTCGATATAAATTTTCCTCTTCACCCAGGGTTACCGATCTCAATCAATTTCTTGGGTAACAAATGGTCATCATGATGTGTGACCCTATCCAGTAGTGACTTACTAATAATAATGTCGTCTTGTTAATTAAGCTCTGAAAATAGTGAAAACTTGAACAATTATGAACGATAAAGTGGTCTACGCTTGTGATTACAAAGTTAAGTCCATGGATTCTTATTGTACCCATATTCAATACTAAATTTCTGTATGGTTAATTCCTTTGGGAATAAATCCTTCTTTTAATTATATTTAACTCAGGTTTTTTACTTATTTTCATTGTTTAACAATTACGTAGTAGACATTCCTCACTGTCTCAAACTATTTATTTACCATTCTGTATTACAGGCTTCACAGCATGATTTTCTTATTGTAAAAAAGGTTTCGTTCAAACCCTATTACTAAATGTATGGTTAATTGTACACTTAATTGCAATCCTTTTTTGTTCAACCAACGTATGTCCCAAGAAAAAGTTGCTCTTTAATTCACGATTTTTCATAAACTGTACTATGATAATGTCCTACCCACTGAGCGTAAGACTGCTTTGTGGTGCTCCTGGTAGTATTTAACACAATTACAATTTGCAGGATTTGGATGATAGTAAAATTTTAACTTGAATAGTACCACAACTACTCCCTTGAGTGATGTGCAGTATAGGCTAGTAACTGGCACTGGGAATGACTGCTAAATCAAGGTAGTATATATCTTGATAACAGTAAATTTCAGTTTGATTAGTATGATTTTTGTATTAAGCAGATTACGGAGACTTGGGTAATAGCAAAACTTACTACAATACAGATGTGCCAATAAAGTACAATAGGGTAAACGACCAAATGGCGACATAGCAGCCACCTCTCCTGGAAAATGGCCACCCAAAAAACTACTTGAATCCGCTACCATGACCTCCCATGAGCATCGGTCAAGAGTTGGCTGGAGCCCATCCAGGCAGCACACAGACACCTCCACACTCTTCATGAAGCAAGCATTTTCTCCTAAATTACGAAATGATGGCATAACTTCCAATTAAACAGAGGTTAATGAAGATCTACCCATGCACAGTGCAAACTTACTGCCATGATGCTCTCGAAATTTATACTTAAAACACCTAAAGTGTAGACAACTGATGCCATCTCCATGTCTGCCTAGTCACATAAGTAAACAAACTGCCCATTTCCTCTGCTATATCCGGAAAACATTTGTACTACGGATAGATGTTGGTACAGATTCCTTACAACAATAGTAAACTATGATGCTGTTCAAGATGTGGCCATATTGGATTCAAAACTGCCTTGAACACATTTTATGAAGTCTTCACGTTTATTTTAGTTCATATGGTGGTTTCATGTGTCTCCATTTTGTCGATTAAACTTTGACCTTTTGAACAGTATGCTTAAAACGATATAAATGTATTGTTGTTTCACCAATGAACTATAGAGTGAAAAGGTGGTTTTTCTGTGAGCCAACATGTACAGTATATATTACACAGACTGAAATAGGGGTACTGTAATATATGCTATACAGATGGAAAGGTCATGGCCTAGGCCATCTAGGGTAAATGACCGAGCGGCAATATAGCGGCCACCACTCTTGGAAGGCAACCACTTCCTGAAAAAGCTCTTGAATTACGCCATTATTTAGTAATTTAGGAGAAAACGTACTTTGCGTGAAGCGTAGAGGTCTGAGTGTGCTGCCTGGATGGGCCACAACTCTTGACTGCTGCTCATGGCAATGAATTCAAGTAGTACTTTTTCGGGAAGGTGGTCGCTTTCTTGCAGCTTGATCATTTACCCTATGGTTCCCAGGCAAGGTATATTTGGTTTATGATACTTGTACCCTCTAAAATCAATACAACAGTTAAGGGGTAGTCTAGGATAGACCACACAACCTGAACAGCTACACTGGCTCTCTTAAATGGTAAACATTTGAGCCTTTCTATGAGGTTGGGCTCAGGATATCGAATTGCTGGTGGATAATCCTTCCAAAGATACGGTTAACAGCAAAAAAAAAATTTTTCTTTGGGGGGTAAAACACCATTGTGCAACCACTGATCCAAAGAAAGACCACTTTTTCACTCTACGTATATTTAATTGGTGGAGGAACAATACAATTTAATATAAAGCATACCATTCGAAAGACTGAAGTTTCATCAACAATATGAGATGTATGAAACCGCCATACAAAGTAAAATAAGCATGTGAAGTCTATGTCACATGTGTGTTCAAGACAGTTTTTCAATCCAATATGGCACGTGATGGCTGTATGTGCAACTCAGTTCTATAATCGGGACCACATCCTTCCCAGTGCTCATTTGATCAATATTTATGTATATATGTAACATTTATTCATATTACTCAAGATTGTAGTTGGAATCAGCACAATAAAACATTTTGTTGACAATACCAATGAAAGTATGAGACATCTTATTCCCGGGGTTATGTTTTGAACTGAAATGCATTTTTACCTTGTAATTATACACATTTCGTTCTTAATTCACCCTACATTCCACTTTAAATACGTAAGAGTTTTTACACCAAAGCCATGGCGAGAATAACTGTTCAACCTTGTTGTACATCTGGCAGCCAGAATGCACGAGCAGACGACTGTTTACTGAATTGTTCATGACAAAAAATTTGTACTTTTTTTGCTAGCACTTTTCATTCATTAAAGTCTATGTATATTACTATTTTGACTTTTTAACATTTTTTTAATAATTGTATGGCTGAATTAATTTGTTTTAATTTCTAATAATTGAACAGCTGAAACAAATGTAACCTCAAATGTTTGCATGCTAGGAATGGCAAGTCAACGTTGCAAATTTAGTGGAACTTGACACAAATGCTGATGCCTTTACAAACTGTTTCCATCAATTCTAGATGTCACAGTACTGCAATAATGATAAAATTGTTATAATATTTATGTACATAATAATGTTACAAATAGATAAGCTACGTTTCGTGTAAGATTTATACCAAGTTTGGAGGGTGTTAAACCAATTGGCAACAGTAAACTTTAATATTTGCATGCTAGCAATGGCAAAATTTCATCGTTGCCAATTTAGTGGAGCTTCATACATACACTGATGATAAAATTGCTCTAATATAGGTAACCATACTAAAAATAGATATGCTTTTCAATTATTTCCATGGTTTTGTGTAAGTCTTATACCCAGTTTGGAGGGTAAACATACCATTTAGCAACACGAGAGAGAGAGAGAGAGAGAGAAGAGAGAGAGAGAGAGAGAGAGGAGAGAGAGAGAGAGAGAGAGAGAGAGAGAGACTTAGATCTATATTCCTGTTCCGCGGCAGCCTAGACTGGCAGTTGCCATTTTTCTATGCAAGTTTCCCTCTTGAAATGATATTTTCATATTAAAATAAATTTTTGAACATACTTACTTGGTAGTTATATATATATATAGCTCAAGTCCCTGTGACGTCACGGCAGAATTCAAAACTCGCGGCAATCGCCGATTGGGTAGTCAGGTGTACCACCTGTGCGCCCTCTATCCAGGTACCTGGAACCATTCCAACTATTCCTCAGATCTTCCATGCCCATAGTCTCTAGAGGGGAGGAGGGTGGGAATTAAATTATATACATAACTACCAGGTAAGTATGTTCAAAAAATGATATTGTTATGATACAATAAAGTTTGTTCATACTTACCTGGCAGATATATATATAGCTGTATTTCTGAAGTCCGACAGAATTTTAAAAACTTCCGACCACAGCGCCAGTGGTCTGCCAGGGGTTGGTTAGTACCCATTCCCCGCCGCTGGGAGGCGGGTATCAGGAACCATTCCCATTTTCTATTCATAATTTTTATTTCCACTGTCCCCTGAGGGGAGGTGGGTGGGTACTTGATTATATATATCTGCCAGGTAAGTATGAACAAACTTTATTGTATCATAACAATATCATTTTGTTCATGAAACTTACCTGTCAGATATATATATAGCTGAATCCCACCTTTGGAGGTGGGAAGGGACAGAATAGAAGGATTTTGGGAAACAAATGCATGCAGACGATTTACATCTTGGTTCCACCTTTTTTAGCATAGCTGGCTTCGTGGTTACTGCCACGTAAGTCTGCTTGTGCTACTAGAGTTGCCAGCGAGGTAGAGACCTATATAGCTGGTGCACTCCAGATGATCTGTCAACAGGGGCGAGACCACGACGTGACTAGACCATATTGACCATACCATGAGGGCTAAGAAGTAAAATAAATATATATATATATAAATATATATATCACCACCTGACCAACCTAGCCAAAGCAAAGGTGTGTTAACTAAGGCTTAAGAGTTAAGAAGTCGCCGTTGTCGGCGACTCAACAACTAAATTAAGAGCTCTTCCTAACCATTTTCTACAGGATAGGATGAGTGGTACTTCTTGCCCCCAAGATTGTTTGTCTGCAAGGACACGTATTTTTTGGCCCTTTTGTAGCGAGCAGCAGATCTCATATGCCATCTTCACATCTCGCAGGGAGTGTGAAGTGAACACAGAGTTGCTTCGCTAAAACATGGTACTCAGGATGATCCTGAGTGCCATGCTCTGTTGAAATGCTTCCGAGGCCGCGCCCTCACCTCGTGAAGCATTCAATAAACAGATTTCAAATCTTTGTGCAAACACAATGAAGAGCATTTTTGAAAAGAACTCCTTAACAATAAAGCCAAGGCTGTTCTTCGATATGGGCAAGTCTGGTCTTTTCGGAACACTGCAGATTGCCCGATGACTTCGACTTTCTTGAGTTTTATGTAGATAAAACTTGAGAGACCCGACAGGGCACAGGACTCTCTCTGGCTCCTGCCCACTAACTTGTGCCATCCTTGCTTCCAAGCTCCTGGCCCAAGGACAAAACGGGTTACCATTCTTAGGCCACAACGGAAGGGGTTAGAGAGCACACCGCCTTGTGTTTCTCTAAAGCCAAAACTTGTGACGATGGCTTAAAATCTCACTAACCCTCTTTGTCGTATATACTTGGGTGGTTAGAAGAAGGCCTTCCTGATCACATGCAAGAAGTTAACAGGTAGGAGAGGTTCGAATGCTTTGACATCAAGAACTTCAGACTACGTCTAAGTTCCATATTGAAAGCTTCGATCTGGACATGCACAGTCAGTCCGTCTGTACTAAAGTCAGGTGACCGACCAGTGACCAGTCAGACGAATCAAGGACAGCAGGCTGTACCCTGAAGACCATAAGGCACTATTCTTTTCCGCTGAAGGATGCGTGTCTGGACGATCAATCTAAGCAAACCTTGGGGTGTATCAACGCACCCAACGTCGTCAGCGAATCAACTCTGACTCGAGCTTCTGGTGCCAGGAGAAAGGAGCGAGGAGCAAAAAGGCGATTCAGTCCCGAAGGAAGAATGCCTGACAGTCCAACCTGGTCTCATGTTACACGATCATCGGGGGTGTATAAACGCAACCGACTTCGTCAACAAGAAACTCAGGGCTACTATATGTCGCCTGATCTCGCACGAGTGTCTGACTCCGAGAAAACAGGTGAGACAAAAAGTAGATGATGAGCGAGGTTCGAGATTCCACAGAACTCAAAGATCGTGAAGGGCTTTGTTGTTTGACAGACGCAAATCTCTGAGCCCAAAGGCCGTCAACAACATATTTGCGTATTCTTTAATAGTTGTGACTGCCAGCTTATCCCATTCTTCAGACGGAAATGGAAGACGGTAATCTTATTCCTGTCAACATCTCGATAGCCTGAACGTAGTCAGACTCAGAGCGGAGATGTATATAGGTAGTTTATAGGTACCTTTCGAGTTAGAGTAGACCGACTCTCTCGGAAAAGGTCCTTGGAAAGTGAACTAGGAAGTATGTGACCTCTGAACTCCAGATCCTGAAGGCCAACATGGGGCGATCAGCGTCATTGTCGCTCCCTGTGACGTCATAAATCCTCTTATACATTTCCTAAGAGATTGAAAAAAGGGGAAAAGAGACTAAACCTATCCATCCCCGTTCAATATCATAGGATGGCGTTTAATGGTACCTATCCCGGATCGAGAATAAGGGAGCAGAAAAGAAGAAGCCTCTTCGTCCTCAACATATCGAAGAGAAGAATGAAAGGGCGTCCCTAAAGTCTCCACAACTCTCAACTTACTTCTAAAGAAAGATTCCACTCGGAAGTCAATAGTTGCTGCGAGTCGATCTAGACGATTCGTACGGACTTTTGCAATCCTGTAACGAACCTCTAGAGGATCGTTACATTCTACGCCTGTTGTTATAATAGGCTTTCTCTCGTAAAACTTCGAACAGGGACCGAGAAGATACTTCTTAAGATATGAGAGAGCTGTGGAATATCAGAGTTGATCTGACCACTGTTCCCAAAACTCGTTACGAGGACTGGAGGGACTACCGAATCGCTTTTACTTCTTTCAGATTAAGATCCAAGACATCTGAAACCCTATCCAGATGTCCGGCACCTTCTTTCTATCACCTCAGGTGATAAACGCACTGAGAGATGTTCAGAATCATTCCTAGATCTTGAATAATATTTCGTTTCCCGGTAGGAGAAAACTGTGGTCTGAATTGCAGTCTATTCGGGGAAACAAACTTCTTCAGGAAGGAAATGGTCCCAGCAAGCTCATCCATTCCCTCCCCGAGTATGCTTACTTCCTAATAAGGCTGCGCTTTGCCTAAGCAGGAGAGCATATAAAAGTGCAATGTTGCGGTAGCTCGTTATAGTTCTATACGTGCGGGAACGAGCACCGAAAGGATTAAGAGATAACTCCTGTTGAACATTAGTAAATGGTCCCCCCCAAAAACGAATGCAACGTTTATTCATTCACGTAAGAAATCCCCTCAATCTTAGGCTCAAAGTCCGTGATTGTAGGGCAGAGATACAGTTAGTCAGTCATCCCGCAGGAGAGACGTAACCGCCAGCACAGAGATACGGTTAGTCAGTCAATACCCACCGCAGGAGAAGAGAGTACGTCAACCTACCGCGCATGACAGCGCCCGATCTGTTACTGGCAGCTGGCTCGGTTCGGACGTGGAACTTCTGGAAGACAGAACACAGCGTGACGACAGCAGCAGCCAGCAGCTTACGAACGTCGTCTCTTAACTTTATGTCTGGGTTGCCAGCTACCCTATTCTACGAAGAAATAGGTCCGTTATTTTTTGAGCAGAAAGACTCTCAAGCTGTATATTTAAGCGAAACAGAAAACGCTAAATATATAGATGCGTTTGTGTCGTCAGAACACTACCATACAACGGTAAAAGATAAATCGGAAACTCCTGGAAGGCTGCAGGGAGTAACGATTAAATGTCCTTAAAATAGACAAATAGACCTCTCGGTTGCCATCCGAAGAGGTAACTACAGCAAGCGTATGGACTTGACTTTAACCAAGAAGTAAAATAACGCAAGGCAAAATATGAAATTATATCACAATAAAGTTTGGTCATACTTACCTGGCAGACATATATATGCTGAATTCGGAAATACAGCTACATACATATCTGACAGGCAAGTTCATGAACAAAACTTAAGAGAATCGAAGCAGTCAGCTCAAGCTTCTTATGTTACTGGACATAAGCGTTCATTGACGTAGTCTACAAGTCTATTTCTTGTACGAGTCTGCGAATGACGAATGAGAGCTCTTCCGAATCTTGGTCAATAAGAGCTTATTCGCTTACGCAATATCAAGTTAATGAGATGTTTGTCAATGAGAAACTAACCCATTTACGGGACAAAGAGATATTTTGTCAATGAGGGGATACCCACTTACTTGACAAAACGAAAGTATATTGTCAATGGGGGAAAGTCACTGAATTGACAAAACGTAATCCAGGGAGTCAAGCATTTAATTTTTTTTTCGATTCCCGTCTCAAACGAGGAAGGGGCAAGAATCCTGTTAAGAGACTGGGCTTACGGCAGGTAGAACGACGATGTTCAATTCGGCAGCGTAGTCCCGACTAGAAACTAACAAAATCTATCATCTGAAAAACCCTTTCAGATGGGCTAAAAAGCTTGCAAAATTATCCTGGGAAGAGGAAGAAACTCTCCAACCAGCTTCCTCTCCCGTATCACAACTAATGCCTGCTAAAGCTTAAAATTTATTGGCAGTATGGCAAAGGAAGTCCTGTCTTGCGCTTTCCTGAAGATCGTCCTTTTGATGAGTGCCTTTGCAAGAATCCCACTGAACGTTGCCGAGAGTCCTGGCGTGCAGGACATCGAGCCTTACATAACCCGTAACTGCCTTATCGCAAAGTCTTGACTGCGGTAGTGGCAACTTAAATTTATTGGCAGAATGGCAAAGGTTGCGGTAGAGCAAACGAGATCTTCCCTTGAGCTTTCCTTAACTCCATCCAACCTATGCGAAAAGCAATATTAATTGACAGAGACCTCTTGAATTCACGAAACCCGATGTCTTGGGGCTGGGTTTTCGAAGAAAAAGAAGGTTTTCCTGTTCACTTTAAACTTCCTCCGAAGCACTGCCTCACTTACACATTCTTTGCAGGTGAGGTAAAGGTATCACCGGAGGTAGAGATAAACATTCTTTAGGCCATATCTGAAAACAGAGCTTGAAGAGTTCAACAGAAACGTTCAGCCAGGCGACACACCTGGCGTGCGCTGGTTGCACGCTCGGCGTTCCACGTGAGCCCGGCGCTCAGGCGTCCACGTGGAAGCGCGCTCGGCGTCCACTGGCGCTCACGGTTGGTTGGCTTCCACTGGTGGCGTCGCACTTGGCGTGCACCCGCGCGCGCCTGGAGTCCATCCGAGCGTCCTTGCGTCCGCTCTCAAAAGCTTCCTGCTACTATGACTTCTCTTACGTATTTCTCGGTGGAAAGACGGACACGATTTCAGGCGAACGTTCGCCTTCTTACTTCTCCTGAAACCATAACGAGAGAGAGAGAGAGGACGTGAAGCGTCCTCTCTATAAAGGCTTCTATTTAGAGGGCGCGAGTCCTTCCGAAAGCTCCAACCCCTGCATGGGGAGGACGCTTCGGAGGGACGAGAAGCAATCTTTCAGGATTCGTGCACGCGCACGCACTTTGGCAGTCTGGGGATTTTCATCAGAAACTGCCGAAGGCACGCCAGATCGGTGGGGGTTCCTTGTAACCCTCCTTAGGCTTTCGACATGCTCCCTCCCCCCGGTCCTGGGAGTCAAGCAGAGGTCCCGGCCTAGAGGCGAAACGAGGCCGATCTGACGCACCCTCCACTACACAAGGGGTATCACTGCACTTCTGCACTTCACTTTTACTCTCTAAAGCAAGCACTTTCGATTCTAAGATACGAATCGAAGAGTATCAGAGAAAGGGGCAATTCCTCTACAGACACTGCTTAGGGCCCGAAGGCAACACTGCAGGGTTAGGAGTAACAATTACAGAAGTAGCACTTCCCAGCAATGAAGGAGAGCGAGCACCTCTCGTAGACATATTCATAATAGCCCGTAGGCCATACTACAGGGTTAGGCAAATAAGTCTACAGGAAGTTAGCAGGTTCCACTACCCCTGACTTTTGTTACTGATTAATTGCGTACATACGATCATACGTCTTCCTTACGGCAATAGACAAGTCTCACACTCCTTACATGACAAATCTCAACAAAGAAGCAAGACCCATACCCCTCGTACATACCAAGTGCGGATCTACCGAAGCTTTCGGTAGCCACCCACCCTACTCTTTGCCAGACAACCCTCCCGTTCTGAAACCTAGCCTAAACTAGATTCAGATATTTTATGCAAAAATGAATCAAATTCAAATCAATTTAAGATAGCGTATGCCTAGCCACAAATCCAAGTAAATAAATCAAAAGACAATTAGGATACTTAGGGCAATGAAGTTTCCAAAATCCTAAGACGGAGGTACTGAAAACAGGTGTTTTCAGCACCAGCGACAGAAAAATTATGAATAGAAAATGGGAATGGTTCCTGATACCCGCCTCTAGCGGCGGGAATGGGTACTAACCACCTGGCCGACCACTGCGTGTGTCGGAAGTTTTTAAAATTCTGTCGGACTTCAGAAAATACAGCTATATATATATCTGACAGGTAAGGGTTTCAATGAACAAAATTTATTTTAATATGAAAATATCATTTTTAAACATCTAACTTACCTGGTGGTTTATATATATAGCTGATTGACACCTTTGGTGGAGGGTCAGAGACAGCCACATCGTTGGAATTGACATAAGAGTTAATAAACAACTTATGGGTTCGTACCTGTTTAAGGAAGCTGACTTTAATAATCTCGTTGCCTCATTATGTCTGCTTTCCTTAAGAGATCCATCGATCCACCCAGGGGGCTGAAGACCTCAAGGAGCTGTCAACCGGTGCATAACCTCTATGTGACAGGACCTCATCTAATACCTTGTTCCAGTGCTACCAAGGAACAAAATGACCACCTGACTGAAAATCAATGGTTGTGCAAGCCTGCGTACCAGTCTCCACAAACACCATAAAATTCAACAGTTCCAAGGAAGGAAAAAGGTTATTTAGGTTTATGGATTTGTAGGGGTGCTTCCCCCCCCCCCCCCCCCCCCCCCCCCCCTTCTCCCACTACTGCATTTCGCTGTTACGAATGGTCCCAAAGTGCAAGTGTCTTTATAAAGAGTCTGCACATGTTTCAAATGGTGCGAGGCAAACACTGACTTACTTCTGCAGAAAGTAGAGTCCATTATACTCTGTAAAGACCTGATCTGTCTGAAAGCTACAGATGTTTGTCATGTTCTAACTTCATGTGCTTTGACCTTCACAATTGAGATCCGCCTCACTATATTCTGAATGAGCTTCCCTTATAAGGTTCTTAATGAAAAAGGGAAGCGCGTTCTTTGACATTTGCAGAGAGGGCTTTCCGACAAAACACTCAAGCCCCTCTGAATTGGCACATAATTGCTAAGTTCTTTTTAGGTAATGCTTCAGGACCCTTACCTGACAAAGAACTCTCTCTAATTCCTTACCTGTGAGCTCCGACAGGTTTGGAATCTCGAATGATTTGGGCCAGGGCAGAGAAGGGCGTTCGTTCTTCGCTAGAAATTCCAGTTGTAGAGAGCAGATAGCATTACCCTTTCTGAACCCAACAGCTTTGCTGAAGGCATGGATTTCACCGTGACTTTTCGCTGTGCTTGACCAACTAAGAAGAGAGTTTTATACGGTGAGGTCCTTAAATGAGTGTTTCCTGTAAAGGTTTGAACCTATCACTCATGAGAAACTTCAGGACTACGTCCAGATTCTATGCTGGTGGGGACTGTAGTCTTTCTTTAGTCATGTCGAAGGGTCTATGAAGATCTTGGAGATCTTTATATTCAGACACGTCTAAGTTCCTGTCATGAAGACCTCTCCGAACATGTTTATGTATCGCTTAATGGTCGAGGTCGAAATGTTACGACTTGCTTACAGTCTGCAGCGAAGAGTCTCTTATTGTCCTATCCCCTTGCAGCGAAGATTCTTCTTCTCGGCAATGGACAGGACAGTGACACTCCATGGCTGATGTCCATGATATGGTTGCTGGGTGACAACTCTATTAAGATGAAGTAATGATTTATCTGGAAAAACCTACTAAGTCTACAGCGTAGATCGTAACTGACTCGGGCGTTCTGAGATCTGTTTATCGACTGCGTTCGGTGGCGTAGAGTCCAAGCATCCGAGCAAGTCACATGATTTTTTGTCTTTTAAAAAGGGTTATGCCGATAGACAATACAAATTATCTATTTGTTTGTCACTGGTGCTGGACAGTGAGGTAGTGAATCCCTTAACGAGGTGATGATTCTCTTAAGTCATGTGCCCAATAGGACCAAGTCAATTGCCCTTTAGAGACCGAGGTCCTTTATGGCAAGACATTCCCCTAAGTAGATGAATCCCAGCTAAGAAGCAACTAACAACTGTTTCATTGAAGACGGAAGGTGGGAAGAATGAATGCAACCTATGTCTTTACAGTCGTAATCGAGAGAAGGATTCTCAAGGTTCCAATACCTCCGCTTACAAAGGATGACTGGAAAACGCTAACTCGCGATTTCATTGCTGTAAGGTGAGGGGTTTGTAAGTTGTGCAAATTGAAAGCGGGGCAGTTTCCAGTTTAATGGAAATACCGGGAAGTTCTACTTCTCATGGGCCTGAAATCATTGGAAATCGAGGGCTGGCAGTTCGGGGAAGGAAAGGCGATGTCTTACCGTAATATATCTGTCAATTCGGGTGAAACAACAAAAGAACAATTGCACCCTATCGAATACGAGATTATTTTGCCAGACAAACTCAGAAGTCTGAAGAGACATTCTGCATTATCGCAATGCGATCTGCGGAGAATAGTAAAGACTTCTGTTACTGTGCGGTAAACGTCAAGATGAAAAAGTCCAGAATATATATATGTTGAAAATTCCTCGCAATATCCAAGGGGATGCCGAAGATTTCATACATGTATGCGAGAATCCCCGTTAAAAAGAGACCTAAGTCTGATATTGTTGTACAGAGAACAGGTTCGGTAGTCAATCATTGTAGGGGAGAGAGACATAATATGACAGTACATCTCGAGAACCAGCTGGTACTGGTTGCCGATCTATTATCTGTAGTCTCGGTCTAATCAGTCATTGCTCACTCGCTATCCTGAGTTGCCAGGTAATTCATTCCTCTTAGAATGTTTTCAGGTAGAATAATCGAGCGTTAAAAGAAAAAGGAATCTATTATGGCTCGAGCATTATGTTTAACGAACAGATTTCTGTAAATAAAAACTACAAAAACTGAGGTGGTTTTTGTCGTGACCATACCCATAGTATTTTAAAATCGAAACTGGTAACTCCTAGGAAGATAGACAGTCCCGAGTTTGCAGTTCTATTAAGACCCAGTCGTCTCGGTCACAGACCGTAGAATTACTACGGTATGCGACTGCCCCCTGGACAATGCAACTGCTTAACAGAATTATGTCTCGAGGATAATATTCGTCGTATATTTGTAGGCTTCTGTACAAACGACCTCCATTCTAATTCTTTTCCCATCGAGAATGAAATTACGGATTGGAAATCTACACCTTTCCTTCTCTAGTCAAAGAGTAAAGTAAAGGAGGAGTCTTCCCTAAGGAAAGCTTCAATAGTAAACACTGAAATACCCCGAAGACAAAAGTTCAATCTAAACTGGATGTTCGGGTTCGTTCTTGTGTATTCCAGGGTTGGTCATCTACTGAGAGATTCTTATTCCAGTAGTAGATATTCTTGCAAATGCTAGAAAACCCAAGAAAACAAGCATTCTGCGAGGTTACCGATTATCGTAAAAACTATTATCGAGAATTGCTCAATATTAAGTCCTGCGTGGACTTCTGGTTAAGGCGAGGAGAACCTCATTCCACTTTACTCTTGTGCTGAAAGATGTGCATAAACAGGCCCGATGAATGTATGACCTCATAAGTAAGGAAAAAATAATTCATGACATTTGGCATCCTGCTGTTCAAATACTTGAACATCCGGCGTCTTGGCGTCCAGCCTCTTGACGCCTGGAGTCCAGTTTGACTTTTGGAGCTCTGTCGTCGAGAATCTGACGATCGGCTTCCTGACTTTTAGTTTTCTCGTCCTAGCGTCTGGCGTCCAGATCTTGACGCCTGGCGTGGAGTCCATACGTCCTGTTGCTCAGAATATTGTCGTCTGTAGTCTAGGTGTAAAAACCTTGACGCTCTACTTCCCAAAAAGTTAAACTCGAAAGCTCTGAACACTTCTTTGAACGAGTTGATCTAATTCTGAAGTCGACTAAAGCACTTTGGTTCTGTTCGTAGCTGTTCGACGAAAAGAATCCGCCATACTCGAGAAGTCCCCTTGGGTCGAAGAAAGAATTCCAAGGCCAAGAGCTTCTCTCGTCTCATGCTATACAGTCGAGCTGGATGCTAACTTTACTGGGGGAAAACGAGAAAAACGGTCTTAATTTGCTCTTTCTTCGTTTGCCTCCAGTTATCCATCACCTTTAGAGTTCTCTTGGAAGAGGAGACAACCCCTCTTTGTAAAGTTTGTCATATTAGAACGATTTTCCCAAGCGTAAACTCTGAAGGAGGGGAACGAGGAGTAGCTGGAATAAAGCTCTCTGGAAAATCTCAATATACAGACCTTTATAAGTCTTTTCAAATCTGATGAAGCATGTTGTTCCTTTGAATGCTCTTCATCTGAAACAGGCTCTAAGGTACTCACAGGAAAAAGGACGTTATCAAGTTTCCTTTCTCCTGAATGTATCAAATATAGTAGCGACGTCTTGCTGATGTCTGGCGTCATGATGTATATGATCCTGACAGTCAAGCTATTGCCTTTGCTCTATGATCCTGACACCCATGGATCTTTGGTGTCCAGCGTCATGATGTTATGATCCTGAAGATCATTTATGATCCAGATGTTCAAGATCTAGAAGGTCGGATCCATGATCCCCTTGGCGGTTGTATATGATCCTGACACCCATGGATACTTGGTGTACAGCGTCATGATGTTTATGATCCTGACGCTCAAGTGCCCGGGATCATGCTGTTTATGATCCCGACGTTCAAGATCTACTCGGACGAAACCATGATCCCCTTGACGTTGGGATCTTTAGTGTCAGGGATCGTGCTGTATATGATCCTTCATCATGTTTATGATCTTGACGCTGTAACTCTTGACTCTTGGCGTCATAATTCTCTTGACGCTCGGCGCCATGATCCTCTTGACTCTCGGCGTCATAATTCTCTTGACGCTCGGCGCCATGATCCTCTTGACTCTTGGAGTCTCTTGACACTCCAACTCTTGACGCTTGGCGTCATGTCGGAGACCGACGTCATGATGTATATGACTGACGTTCAAGCACTTGACGTTTGACTGCATTATCATCTTGACGTTCGGTTCTTTGATGTCCGTCGTCACTATGCTTATGTACTTGACGTTGGGCGTCATGTCGAGCCATCTGGCAGATCTTCATGTATGAAGATAGTTTTTCTCTATATGCTGAATATACACAGATACGGAGTATCTATGTACATCAAACAATGAATCATCCTTAGACGAAGACCAAAGCGAAGAAGGAAGAGGAGAATGTACAGAAGGCATAAAAGCATCTGACATCTGTCTGTCCTTTACCGAAACAGATGGCCACCTGTGCGACATCTTACTGCTTTCGATAAAAGGACCAACCGTGTCCGACGTCTTTCCGTCTGCCACCGAAGCAAATGGTCGCCTGCGCGACATCTTACTGCTTTTGGTGGGGGAACTGAGTCTCCAACCTCCTTTTGTCTTCGTAATTGGACTAAAATCTCTTTGGACTGCTGCAATGCTACATCCTGGCAGTTCTTGACGCTTTGCGTCTTTCATGATCTCCTTCTTATGAAGGATCTAGATTTCGAAGCTTAAAGCCAACCCCGTCTGGGTACTGCATCGTCAGACGACGAAGAAAATTCTTTAACTTCGCCTATCCAATGGCGAGTATGAGTGTCCTGGGGACGGCTGCTCGGGAGCTAAAATCTCTCTTCTCCCTTTGTCGGTCGACTTTCCTTCTCACAGGGGTTGGTGAGCTTGGAAGAGGTCTAGGACCAGGAGTACGATAGATCCGAGCCGTATCAATCGAAAAAACATAGTAATTTTTACCTCGCCTTTCCTATGGCGAGGGTGAACGTCCTGGGGATCGTCAACAGGTACGCTCGAGGGGACGGCCGCTCGGTAGCTAAAGCCTCTCGCCTCCCTTTGTTGGTCGACATTCCTTCTCACAGGGGTTGGTGAGCTTGGAAGAGGTCTAGGGCTAGGAGCACGACAGGTCCGAGCGGTCGCATCCTCCACTGCACTTGCACTGATTTTAACAATGTAACTTGTGATTCTAAAATCTCTCACATTCGACCACGATTTCTCCCTGTTCCTACAGGGGGATTATACCTTTACCAAAGGCTTGAATGGCGCTATCATGTCCTATAAAGTTGGACCAACACATATCAGTTGGGGGAATAGAAACTATTACTATGAAAGCAGGGTCAATAGTATCACTAGTAAGGGAAAGAGAATTGTTAATTCCCTGACTATCTCTAGAAGAGCGAGACATAATACTCTTCGCTCTCCTGATGTTATTATTTTCAAGATTTCGCACATAGCAATAATATCTATCCAGTCATTTTCTCCTTGTATCATGCAATGATACTCTTGCTTCTCATTTATATAATATTAACGAGAATCTATCGAGGTTTAACAACAAGAATTACATTCTCTCACTCACATTCTTACACTCGAAGCAGAGTCAGCCATGTTTGGAAAATGCAAAGAGATCAGAATAAGCAAGAGTCACAATAATATAAATATTCTCTTATCATCATCATTCATTATGATTCATTATCATTATCAAGATGATCTACATACACCCAACAACAAGCGAAAGCCAAAGCCAAAGTGTACTTCACCAAATCAATTGCGAAAAACACGGGTGAAAGCGAGTAAAATTCCACGATGTTAGCCGAAACGGCGGCAGGGAAGATCTGAGGAATAGTTGGAATGGTTCCAGGTACCTGGATAGAGGGCGCACAGGTGGTACACCTGACTACCCAATCGGCGATTGCCGCGAGTTTTGAATTCTGCCGTGACGTCACAGGGACTTAAGCTATATATATATAAAAATGATATTGTTATGATACAATAAAGTTTTATGCATACTTACCTGGCAGGTATATATATAGCTGTATTTTCTGAAGTCCGACAGAATTTAAAAAAACTTCCGACACACGCAGTGGTCGGCCAGGTGGTTAGTACCCATTCCCCGCCGCTGGGAGGCGGGTATCAGGAACCATTCCCATTTTCTATTCATAATTTTTATTTCCACTGTCCCCTGAGGGGTAGGTGGGTGGGTACTTGAATTATATATATCTGCCAGTTTAAGTATGAACAAACTTTATTGTATCATAACAATATCATTTTGCTCATGAACTTACCTGTCAGATATATATATATAGTTGAACCCCACCGTTGGAGGTGGGAAGGGACAGAATAGAAGGATTTTGGGACACAAATGCATGCAGATGATTTACATCTTGGTTCCACCTGTTAGCATAGCCGACTTCGTGATTACTGTCACCCAAGTCTGCTTCTGCTTTACTAGAGTTGCCAGCGAGTAGAGACCTATAAAGCTGGTGCACTCCAGATGATCTGTCAACGGGGGCGTGACCACAATGTGACTAGACCATATTGACCATACCATGAGGGCTAAGAAGTAAAATAATATATATATATAATTATATATATCACCACCTGACCAACCTAGCCAAAGTTAATGTGTGTAACTAAGGCTTCAGAGTTAAGAAGTCGTCGTTGTCAGCGACACACAACTAAATTAAGAGCTCTTCCTAACCATTTTCTACAGATAGGATGAGTAGTACTTCTTGCCCCCAAGATTGTGTCTGCAGACACGTATGGCCCTAGCGAGCAGCAGATCTCTATGCCATCTTCACATCTCGCAGGGAGTGTGAAGTGAACCCAGAGTTGCTTCGCTAAAATATGGTACTCAGGATGTTGCTGAGTGCCATGCTCTGTTTTGAAATGCTTCCGAGGCCGCGCCCTCACCTCGTGAGCATTCAGATAAAAAGATTTCAAATCTTTGTGCAAACACAATGAAGGAGCTTTTTTTTTTTTTTTTTTTTTTTTTTTTTGTTTTTTTTTTTTTTTTTTTTTTTTTTGAAAGAACTCCTTAACTCTAAACCATAAAACCAGGGTGTACTTCGATATGGGCAAGTCTGGTCTTTTTCGGAACACTGCAGATTGCCCGACTGACTTCGACTTTCTTGATTTTAAGTAGATAAAACTTGAGAGACCTGACAGGGCACAGGACTCTCTCTGGCTCCTGCCCACTAACTTGTGCCATCCTTGCTTCAAGATCCTGGCCCAAGGACAAAAAGGTTTCCATTCTTAGGCCATAACGAAAGCTTAGAGAGCACACCTCCTTGTGTTCTCTAAAGCCAAAAGCTTGTGACGATGGCTTAAAATCTCACTAACCCTCTTTGTCGTATCTAGGGTGGTTAGAAGAAGGCCTTCCTGATCACATACAAGAAGTTAACAGCAGGAGAGGTTCGAATGCTTTGACATCAAGAACTTCAGACTACGTCTAAGTTCCATATTGAAAGCTTCGATCCGGAAATGACAGTCTGTACTAAAGTCAGGTGAACGACCAGTTGACCAGTCAACGAATCAAGGACAGCAAGGCTGTACCCTGAAGACCAAAAGGCACTATTCTTAGCTGAAGGATGAGTGTCTGGACTGCCTGGGCGATTCAATCTAAGCAAACCTTGGGGGTGTATCAACGCAACCCAACGTCGTCCGCAATCGACTTCGTCAATAAGAAACTCAGGGCTACTATATGTCGCCTGATCTCGCACGAGTGTCTGACTCCGAGAAAACAGGCGAGACAAAAAGTAGATGGTGAGCTAGAAAATCGATTCCACAGACCTCAATGATCGTGAAGGTCTTTGTTGTTTGACAGATGCAAATCTGTTAACCTCTTCATTACCGAAAGTTTGTTTGGAGGTACCTGGGTACCACCATTGAAGTCTACTATACCGCACCGGGTGCATAAAGGTGGTACTCATAGTACCACCAAAACAAAACTCCTCTTTTCAGATAGGGACTTCCAATCATTCTGTAATTTCGGTTTGAAGAGTTTTGGAGCAAAATAAACAGTATGACACGATGCAGACGTATGAGAACCCCAAAAAATAGTATTATTACTGCTTATAGTCTGTGTAGGTGACAGATGAACTGCGTCTCAACAAAAAATCTCAAACCAGACAAGCGTAAACATGTAATAACTTCTACCCAAGTAAAAAACCAGTTGTATCATCATTTACTGTATTTATTTATTTATTCACTTATTACATTTTACAAATAAAAGATATGAACACCAGATAAATGAAGGTAGAAATAAAGCCTTATAGTAACTTTATATATAAAAAACCAAACCAGAGAAAAGCAAAAAGCGATTTTTTCTGAGGACAAGAACTTGAAAAATTAGTTTAGATACCCCTAATGCCCTAAAGTTGTTTTTCTGTGATGAAACTAATCTTAGAAAACGTAGAAAATGACATCGCCCAATTTTTGTTTGAAAGATATACTATAAAATTTGCGATTTCCATATTTATTGGCGGGGCTTTCGCTTTAGTTTTTGCTCTTTTTTTTTGTTATTACGTGCTTATTTATTGTTCTATTTTGATAATACTTTATGTGCATGTTCCAGGTGCAATATACCAACATTCTGTAAGACCGAATTTCTATTCAAGACCGTAGTTTTTCTCATCGACCACCAGTGTCCCTTGTACAAGGGACACTGAGTTTCACATTTTTTTTCATAAAACATCATTTATTTTCCCTGTAGGATGATAAAACTAACAGAGAATATGCGTTATTATAGTGCTAATAATACCTGATAATTTCATTAGCCTGTCTTGATTAGTGTATTTTTGGCAAATATTTTTACGATGGGCACCCCTCCAAACTCGAGTCACTACCGAGAGATTCAGTTCGGCAGCGAACACAATGTTTACATTCTGCTCACCCACCCGGTAAAGAAGGGGTTAAACAACATTCTCTGTTGTCTGTTCGCACTGGCAGAATTTTCAAAACTCTCGGCAACCGCTAGACCACTGGTAGTTCAGGTGATCTCCCCCACGTTCCCGTGGCGCTGGTACTTGGAACTATTCCCGTTTTCCTCAGATTTTTCTCTGAACCCTGTCTCCTGAGGGGAGGAGGGTGGGAATGAATTATTATATATACCTGCAGGTAAGTATGCATAAAACTTTATTGTATCATAACAATATCATTTTTATGCATGACACTTACCTGGCAGGTATATATATAGCTGATTGACACATTTGGAGGTGGGTCACAGACAGCAATATCGTCATAATTCAAAAATTAACTAATTTTTTAAATTATTTATTAAGTTTCCTTTCCTGCTAAGGTAGCTGACTTCGTAGGTCCTGCCTCTTAGCCTGCTAAACCTTAGTAGCTCTTAACTAGGATGTGACCTGTTTGTTGAGAAAGCTAACAACAAGGGTCTGACAACTGGACGTGACCAATTTGTTGACAGGAAACCCTAGCCCTCTCTTACCGGGGCATTCATGCTAGGATAAAGTTAGACCACCTGAACCACACACAAAGCTAACGTAACACATTACACTTCACATACTGAAGAGGAAATAACCCCTCTCAGACAACATAAAAAGAACACCACTTATTAAATACCTAGCATGTTAGTAATCTATCGAGACGATTCGTACGGACTTTTTTGCAATCCTGTAACGAACCTCTAGATGATCGTTACATTCTACGCCTGTTGTTATAATAGGCCTCTTTCTCGTAAACTCGAGCAGGGACCAAGAGAAGATACTTCTTAAGATATGAAGAGCTGTGGAATATCAGTTGATGTGGACCACTGGTTTCCAAAAACTCGTTTCGAGGACTGGAGGGACGACCGAATTGCATTTACTTCTTTCAGATTAAGATCCAGGACATCTGAAACACTATCCAGATGTCCGGCACCTTCTTTCTATCATGACGCACTGAGAGATGTTCAGAATAATTCCTAGATCTTGAATAATATTTCAGTTTCCGTAGTAAAAAACTGTGGTCTGAATTGCAGTCTATTCGGGAAACAAACTTCTTCAGAAGGAAATGGTCCCCCGCAAGCTCATCCATTCCCTCCCCGAGTATGCTTACTTCCCTATAAGGCTGCGCTTTGCCTAAGCAGGAGAGCATATAAAAGTGCAATGTTGCGGTAGACTCGTAGTTCTATACCGTGCGGTAACGAGCACCGAAAGGATTGAGAGATAACTCTGTTGAACATAGTAAGGCAAAACTAATGCAACGTTTATTCATTCACGTAAGAAATCCCCTCAATCTTAGGCTAAAGTCCGTGATTGTAGGACAGAGATACAGTTAGTCAGTCAATCCCGCAGGAGAGACGTAACCGCCAGCACAGAGATACGGTTAGTCAGTCAATCCGCAGGAGAGAGAGCGTAACCTACGGTGCATGACCGCGCACGATCTGTTACTGGCTCGGTTGGAACTTGGACAGTCAGACACAGCAGCAGCCAGCAGCTTACGAACGTCGTCTCTTAACTTTATGTCTGGGTTGCCAGCTACCCTATTCTACGAAGGAATAGGTCAGTTATTTTTGAACAAAAAGAGACTCTCAAGCTGGTATATTTAAGCGAAACAGAAAACGCTAAATATATAGATGCGTTTGTGTCGTCAGAACACTACCATACAACGGTAAAAGATAAATCGGAAACTCCTGGAAGGCTGCAGGGAGTGACGATTAAATGTCCTTAAAATAGTAGACAATAGACCTCTCGGTTGCCATCCGAAGAGGTAACTACAGCAAGCGTGTATGACTTGAACCAACCAGTAGTAAAAAAACGCAAGGCAAAAAATTTTTATTATATCACAATAAAGTTTGTTCATACTTACCTGGCAGACATATATATAGCTGAATTCGGAAATACAGCTACATACATATCTGACAGGCAAGTTTCATGAACAAAACTAAGAGAATCGAAGCAGACAGCTCAAGCTTCTTAGATACTGGACATAAGCGTTCATTGACGTAGTCTACCAGTCTATTTTCTTGTACGAGTCTGCGAATGAGGAAGGAGAGCTCTTCCGAACCTTGTCCTTATTCGCTTACGCAATATCAAGTTAATGAGATGTTTGTCAATGAGAACTAACCCATTAACGGTACAGAGAGATATTTTGTCAATGAGGGGAGACCCACTTACTTGACAAAACGAAAGTATAATGTCAATGGGGGAAAGTCACTGAATTGACAAAACGTAATCCAGGAAGTCGAGCCTTTTATTTTTCGATTCCCGTCTCAAACAAGGAAGGGACAAGAATCCTGTTAAGAGACTGGCTTACGGTAGGTAGAACGACGATGCTCAATCGGCATGGAAGTCTCTACCTAGAAACTAACAAAATCTATCATCTGAAAAACCCGCCTTTCAGATGGTCTAAAAAGCTTTAAGTTTATTGGCAGTATGGCAAAGGAAGTCCTGTCTTGCGCTTTCCTGAAGAGCGTCCTTTTGATGAGTGCCTTTGCAAGAATCCTACTGAACGTTGCCGAAATCCTGACGTTCAGGACGTCGAGCCTTTATATAACCCGTAACTGTCTTATCTCAAAGTCTTGACTGAGGTAGAGAAAACGAGATCTTCCCTTGAGCTTTCCTTAACTCCATCCACCTTTGCGAAAAGCAATATAATATTGACAGAGACCTCTTGAATTCACGAAACCCGAGGTCTTGCTGGGTTTCGAAGACGAAGTTCTGTTCACTTTTTCTTGAGGCTCAAATCTTAAACAAGAGCTTGAAGAGTTCAACAGAAACATTCTGGTGCGCGCTCGGCGTCCACTGGCGAGGACGCTCGGCGTCCTGGTGCGCGCTCGGCGTCCACTGGCGAGGACGCTCGGCGTCCTGGTGCGCGCTTGGTGGCCACTGGCGAGGACGCTCGGCGTCCACTGGTGAGTGCGTCCATCCGAGCGTCCTGTTCAAGCCGATCGTCCAAATAAGCGTGCAGAAAAGCGTCACGCTCCTGACAGGCGTCAAAACAAACGAGAAACTGCCTTCTTTTTCCTATTTCTTGGTGGAAAGAAGTACACGTGATCAGGCAACTTTCGCCTTCTTACTTCTCACTGAAACACATAACGAGGGAGAAGGACTGAAGCGTCCTCTTCTATAAAGCTTCTTAGAGGGCGCGAGTCCTTCCGAGAGCTCCAACCCTTGTGCGGGGAGGACGCCTTGGAGGACGAGAAGCAATCCTTCAGGATTCGTGCATGTGCACGCACTTTGGCAGTCTGGGGATTTTCATCAGAAACTGCCGAAGGCACGCCAGATCGGTGGGGTTCCCTGTAACCCTCCTTCGGCTTTCGACATGCCCTCTCCCTTGGTTCTGGGAGTTCGACAGAGGTCTAAGACCTAGAGGCGTTATAAAGGCCGATCTGACGCACCCTCCACTACACAAGGGGCACTGTCACTGCACTTAGCCACTTCACTATTGCTCTCTAAAGCAAGCACTTTCGATTCTAAGTTACGAATCGAAATAGTATAAGAAGAAAGGGCAATAACCTCTACACACTGTTTTAGGGCCCGCCCGAAGGCAACATTACAGGGTTAAGCGTAACAAAAACAGAAGTAGTAACTCTTCACAACAATGAAGGGAGCGCTCACCTCTCGCAGACATAGTCATAACCCGTAGGCCATACTACAGCGTTAGGCAAAATAAAGTCTACCGGAAGGTTAGCAGTATCACTACCCTGACTTTCGTAATTGATTAATTGCGTACATACTAAACAAACTTTTTCCTTACGGAATTAGACACGTTTACTGATTAATTGCGTACATACGAATCATACTTTTTCCTTACGGAAATAGACATGTTTACTGATTAATTGCGCCCCCCAAGTGCGGAACTACCGAAGCTTTCGGTA
>NC_087211.1:60995154-61070154 GCF_015104395.2 Macrobrachium nipponense
ATGGTTTCTACTACACGAAATATTTTTTTAGAATATTTAAGCATTCATATTTACCATTCATCCGTGTGATTATAATCAAACTATCATAATTAACTACTATATTCCTCAAGGTTAATAGGATATATGATATGAATAGTGTCTATCATGTTTTTCTTCGGTGGGCAGAATTTGTGTAAGACAAAGTAATCCTCTATCTCTGGAGTTTAGAGTATCTGTTTGTCGTGTGTTTGTGTGAGTGTGTTCTACGGCTTTCCCAACTGAAGAGAGAGGCACCAGCACCAGAAGGGTACATCGTTTGGGTCCCTCGGCACGTCTTTAGGGATGGTGCTGATGGCCCTAAGCCCTAATTCTTGACCCCTGCCGATCCTGGTACGAAAGGACGTTGTGTAGAATGGCGGGTACTGGACCTACTCAGAGTGGGTCCTGGGTGGGTGTTTGTCTAGGAGCGATCCGTGAGCCTGGTAAAGGTGAGCTGACGGCTGCACTAATTACGTAAACAGAAATCTTCAAAATTTAAGTTGGGATAGATTAGTTTTAGTCATGAATGAGAGTCTTGCTAGATAGATGCAAATGGCTTTAGAACTAAGAAAAAAATTTCAAAGTCATGTAGGCAATAACTACACTAGTTCTGCTGCTGTTACATTTGATACTTCAATATCCAACACCTGACGCCGGTCTTCCAAACAAAAAAGGAAAAATAGAATAAGCACATCAAGAATTGTAGTTTCGTTTTCTTCGGAGTAGTTTCCCAGCTCCGTCGGACTCCGATAGGAGGTGTCGTCCATCCCTTTCAAACTCGCCTTTTTTTTTTTTTTTTTTTTTTTTTTGGAAATCAATGCATGACAAAATTTTAAAACAGAAAAGGAAGAATGAAATGTTTACTGAACTATGATTAGAGAGAGAGAGAGAGAGAGAGGTGGGGGGAGGGGCGGGTGGCTGGCGGCTGCTTGTATGAGACAGTACACCTTGGAACCTGATGGTTTTAAAATACTGTATACCTGAGATAAAAAAAATCATATAGGAGAGAGAGAGAGAGAGAGAGAGAGAGAGAGAGAGAGAGAGAGAGACTTCTCAAAACAAGTGCCCCACTAACATAATACAGCTCTGTCCTTCCATCAGCTGAACTTCTCCTAATTCCCTCCCTACATTCCCCTGAGAAATTGATCGCCTGTCTCACTAATCTCTAACTCAAGATTCAGGCCCAGGGGTGTGGAGTCCTTCCCCCGTCATCTCTGATTGAGTGGTTTGTTGGAGAGGCGATGGAGCCCCCAAAGCTATTGATTCGGTTGCTTAACTTCCCCAAATTTCGATCATCATGAATCCATTACTTAGATCTTAATCGCATAATGCTACAATGTCACGTCCTTAAATATAATTTTGAACAGTTTCATTTAGATCGTTGGGCACTTCATCATAAAAGTACAATAACTGGCTCAGTATAAACTTTCCACACAGGAACTGATGAAGAGGCAATAGATATTTACTTAGATACCGAGTGTTGTCATGTCAGCAGTGAATTAAAAGGCTTTTCTATAAGGAACAACCTGACAGGGGTCTTTCAAAGCAACAAGATATAGTCTCTGGTCGCTCGAAAATTTTAACAATTTCAAAATATTCATTGTTTTCAGCAATGGATGCTCAACAAAGAAAACAAATGTTTTCATTTTTAGGAGCAACTAAAAAAAATTCAAGACATCTAGATGCGAAGAAAAATGAGATTATAAAGTAGAAAACAATTAACTTACGATGATCTGCTTTATTCCAGATGAAAATGAAATCTTTCAGTCTTTTTATAAAGTTGAGTATCACGAAGCGGCTTTCCTTGCAATGAGATCTAACACCAAACTGCTTCGCAACAGATATTCGAGCTTTTGGCTACTGAACATTCGGAAAAACTTATTTTCCAGTGAGATCCTGGCAGTCGCAAGAGAGAGAGAGAGAGAGAGAGAGAGAGAGAGAGAGAGAGAGAGAGAGAGAGAGGTGAGGGTGAGGTTATGCCTTAATTAAGGTGATGTTCCTAACGCGAGCAAAGTTGAAATTAAACTCTGATACTTTGGAGGAATCTGCGTCAGAAGTTTAGCGAGCAACAGAAACACTTGTTACGGCCTCTGTTATTGGCTCTTTCCTTCGTCCATCACGCCTTCTTCTCTTTAGTTGAGCTCATTACGGTCACTCGTGAGCTGTAAAACAACTGAGTCATAACCATTAAACTATCTATCGATCTATCTGTCCATCATCTGTCTATCTAGCAACTCAGCCCTAATGGGAATCAGGTCAGAAGAGATTGACCCGAAGAAGTGGCGACTTGGAATTACACTTGTGCAGTATTTGCAGTAATTTCTTATTCTTCTTCTTCTTCAAAAGATACATGCATCGCTTCAGGAGATCCTCTTTCTTATAAAATCATTATCATGGGAATTACAAGAATAAACATTACAATACTTACTATTCACAATGGTGTCTATCACACAACACACACACACACACACACACACACACACACACATATATAATATATATATATATATATATATATATATATATATATATATATATATATATATATATATATATATATATACAGGGTGGGCCAAAAGTAGCCTCACAGTTACTTCATGAACTGTTTCTCATTCAAAGTACTCTTCAATAGAAAATTAATACTGTGCCATTAATACATGCTACTTATTTTTATCCTTTTCATGTCACTTATTCTTAAATATGCCACTTATTCATGTCTGAAAAATTTTATGCGTTTAATAAATTATTTCTTATTCTGTTTTAACTGTGAGGCTACTTTTGTCCCACCCTATATATATATATATATATATATATATATATATATATATATATATATATATATATATATATATATATATATTCACACAACTGTGAACAGCAAGCATTTGTAATCTTATTCTTGTAATTCCCATGATAATGATTTTATAAGAAAGAGGATCTCCTGAAGCGAAGCATATATCTTTTGAAGAAGAAGAAGAAGAAATTACTGCAAATACTACTCAAGTGTAACTCCAAGTCGCCACTTCTTCAGGTCAATTTCTTCTGACCTGCGTGAGCATGTGAATTTGCTATATTCTATGTAAAAATCTGAAATAATTTTCTAAGGGGTCCACAATAATAAAAAATGTTGCGAGTTCGTGTATAATATTAAAACTCTTTACATAAAGCTTCCGAACCCTTCCCTGGGTTCATCTTCAGTCCAAATGAACAATCAGGCATACCATGTACTGAGGTGAATTTAAAAATAAATAAACAAGAGTCCCTGATGATTGTTGACACCGGTCGTTAGCTCGTTTAAGGACCAGGTGATGAAGAAAGAGGGCAGTTAATTCCAACTAGGTGATTTCCTCTCCCCTATCAATCCTTCCCGCTGAATTCTGTTAGATCTTCGCAGTGGTTGTTGCAACATTGCAGGAAGTCCTTCATCTGTGGGCGTAGATTGGGCACCGTAACCAGACTCCACTTGGGGCAGCGGTTACCTGGACAGGGAGAGGCAAGGCGGAAGCAGCTTCAGGAGAGGGAAAAACAGAGCCTGTCCTACATTTAAGATCTTTTAAAAACATACTACTATGAGATTCAGGGCCTCTGTAACACGATTTTTTGTTCTTTGCTATATTTTTCAACCACACACAAATTTTGTCAGCATTATGAATAACCTAAACCCAATAGTTTTAATTTTTATAGAGTAAAAATTATCTAGCCGACGCCATGGCCAATGATTACGAGCCAAGAGTCGAGAAACATTCATTACGTTAGCAAGGTAAACACCATTTGTCGAAATGTTGCCCTGCCCACCTTGTTCCATCGGCTCTGAAACCCATAGCAGTCAAGAATGACTAACAGGATTTGGAATTGTCCCCGTGGTTGCAAAACTGCATTGGTCTTACGACTTAATGAAATAACCTATCATCTAATGTTAAACTTAATTTCTGGGGAGGCCATGGCTTATTGCACAGTGAAGAAACATGACAAAGACTTTATGAATGGCGGAACGATACATAGATGTGGGTGGGGTATCTGTGCTAGCGTAGTAATACTACGTTTAGGGCAACTGCTGGGATCCTTGAGGACCATTTAGCACTTCTTACAACTACTCGAGAAATGAGTTTTTATAGCCAGAAGTTAAATTTTCTAATCCAACAATGCCCATGATAGCCTTCATTGTTATCCTGAATTATAACGAGGCCAAAGTGGGTGGAGCCTCATGAAGCCATCATTCTGACGATAATTATTAGTGAAGGTTTAAAGACAAAATACGGTACCGGCTATTTTTTTTTTTTTTTTTTTTTTCAGTAAATAGGTAGATAGCCAATAAATAAAAATTGCTTGACATTGGATATAGCAGTTATCAAATCAAACTTGTCTACTATGTTTTTGAAAATTTCCAACTATTCTCTACATCTTGTCAATCTGATTGTGACCTATAAAGTAGACTGTAATTTCTTAGGAAACTTATATTGGGAGTTAGACTGATAATCGAAGTTTTTTTTATTTATTAACATATTTTGTTGGTTTGATCATTATGATAATTATCAGCGGAGAGGTTTCAGAGTTCATAAAGGTGTATTGCTTTGCTTGTATTTAAATTTTTATGTCATTGTTGCCAGAGGTATAGCCTTCGTTACGTATAGCCAATCATCCATCGAGAAAGATGGAAGAAATGCTGTCATAAGTTACGTAACGAGTGCGTTCGAAACATTTTCTCTGAGTAAGTTGGCCCGTCTTCAAAAAAAGTCACTTTTACATTATAAGTACCAAATGTATTCAACCTACTTAATGCAAAATATAGTCAAAATTTCTGTGTAGATGTAATGTGTATTCTGAATAAGGGTTATATTTATGAAATACATAGATAAAAAGTTATATCGAAAAAACCGTGTTGCAGATGCCCTGAATCTCATAGTAGTAATATAAAAATTAACAAATGGGTCTTTGTTGACAAAAGGCTTGTTTCCTTTGAACGATTCTACTAAACTTATAGCAGCTTCCTCGAATAGTCGTCTAACATTTACATTGTTACTTTTCAAGATCATTTTAGCGTCGTTCCAGTTGGGTCTATGATCTTTACTGAATGTATGTGCTACTATTGCACTGTTTTGTGAATGTAGTTCATATGCTCGCTTGTATTCGCCCAAACGCATATCTAGTCCTCGTCCACTTTCCCCAAAATATTTACTATTACAATCCATACATGGTAGTTCATAAACGCCTGGGACTATGGGATTTTTATCATTGTTATTGTTTCTTACGAGGGTGTGTCCTTTTGTGTTTTCATATTTGAACACAATTTTAGTTTCCTTCTGACTTTTGTTTATGTGCCCACTTATATTCTTCACTTCTGGATTAAAGGGATGGGACACATATCTTTTTGGTTTTTCCTTGGTATTATCTCTAAGTCCATAGAACGACTTCCTTGCTCGCAAAATTGCTTTCTCAATTAAAGGAGGGGGGTATCTAAGGCCTCAAAAAGTAGCCGTGATGTGTTTAAGCTCACCGTCTATGTATTTCGCGTCGCAATTTCTGAATGCGCGTAAAGCAAAATTCATAATGACGTTAATTTTTATTTCTTTTGAGTGAAAATAATAAAAGTGGGCATAACTCTCGGAATTGGTAGATTTCCGGTAAACTGAAAAATTTGAACCTCTGGCTATTGCAGTCCCTGGACATTAGACCATCTAAAAAAGGTAATTTAAAATCAACTACTTCTGCTGTGAACTTAACTGAGGGTAAAATGCTATTCGCTATTTCTACTAGTTCCTTTAGCTTGTCATCAATACTTTTGAAAAAAAAAAAAAAAAAAATATCCTCTACATATCTCACCCTTGAGACTGGTTTCGTTTCTTCATCACACATGTTTAATTTTTTTTTTTCCACAAACTCCATGCAAATGTTATCGAGGACAGGGGACAGAGGAGAACCCATGGCAACACCTATTTGAGCGAATCCCTGATCATTGAGCTGAAATACAGTGGACGAGCTAACGACCGGTGTCAACAATCTTCAGCGACTCTTGTTTGTTTATTTTTAAATTCACCTCGGTACATGGTGTGCCTAATTGTTCATTTGGACTGAAGATGAACCCAGGAAAGGGTTCGAAAGCTTTTTGTAAAGAGTTTTAAAATTATACACGAACTCGGAACATTTTTTATTATTGTGGACCCCTTAGAACATTTTATATACTCTCGCGATAGAGAAATTTTCCCAAATGAAATAATTATTGTCACTGGAGAATCTTTTAATCATTTATGAATTGAAATACATGACGTATAGCGTTTACTTACTTGAGTAATTTTTTTTTACCGAAGTGCGATTTTTTATAATAAATGACCCTTCGGATTTCAAAAAGTTCAGTTGGGAATTTAGAGGATTATGCGTCGCTTTAATATTCTCGATACAAAATACTTTAATAAAAAAATTTAATTATACGTTTTTGCCTAATTAGTTTAATAGACATTAAGGTTTAGTGTGGTGGAACTATGTTTCTCTGCTCTGGTTTCTCTCCTCATCCATTGCCATAATGTAGTTTTAAAAATGGTTCAGTTGATTATAATATTTTTTCCCCTCTTAATGGTAACATTGATAAATTCCTACATCCTGATGAGTGACAGTGGAACAATTTAATTGACTGAAAATTGATCAACAAGGAGAAGTTGAAGTGAGGCATCGGTTTCAACTTACTGCTCGTACCACTCATCGTGGTATCGTCGTAGAAATGCTTTTTAAATATTCCAGGTGATGATGATAATTATAGCGACTACAAAAACAGTAGCAGTTAATATGTAGTGTAATTAAAACTTGAACAATTAAAGTAACGGCCGTAATAAACGTAAAGTAACAAAAGTCAAAGCATACAGAAAGATTAGACAACGAGAAATAAAAATCGCAGTCCGCAGCAGACCAATTAGCAATGAGAGCTGAGGTATGGAAAGGGTCATAAAATGACATATTTGCCCATGAATGACTCGGGAGGGATATTTAGGGAAAATATTAACAAATGGCCGTTATTTTCCTTCGTTTGCCGGTGTTGGATGAAATACTTTTGTACTCTCTCTCTCTCTCTCTCTCTCTCTCTTTCCCGGCCATCTTGTCCGTCTTTCACAAATTTTATAACTAAGATTAACTCTCACTTTCTTATCTTAATTAACCACCATACTTAGATTTCCTAAAGTAATGTAAATAAGTTTGGACCAAACTTGGAGGCGTCTGTTGTACTCCTTTGATGCGCCGTGCACCATTTCCTTAGCATTCTTTAAATGCATCGCTTTTTATGCATATTTTACCTATACCTGATTAACTGCTTGAAAATTTGCCTATTTGAATCTTATATATTTTTGTTATTCCATCTGTTCCTCAAATCTCATCACATTTAGGGGGTCCATATGGGAGAATGATGTCCTGTAAATTGAAAAGAATTTTGCTCGTTGTATAGGAAGAACTATATAAACATTCTGTATGACATTTTTTCCAACATTCTCAAAAACCTCCATGGCACAATCTCCTCCACATGAGGCAATTTGGAAGATTAGGCGACGCCTCGCAGGCCCTTGGAGCTTAATGCTGTTATCTCGAAAGCGGAATTGTGGTCTCATTTGGATCTATGATCTGCTTGTCTCTTGGGAAATGCAACTATAAAATATAGAGTATGGCTCAGAGCAAGTGCATATACTCTCACACACACACACACACACACACACACACACACACACACACATATATATATATATATATATATATATATATATATATATATATATATGTATGTATATAATATATGTATATATATATATATCTATATATATATATATATAGAATATATATAGATATAGAGAGAGAGAGAGAAAAGAAAAGTATTGAACACACAATTAAGTTCCGTACATCTCAGTTTACCCAGACCACTGAGCTGATTAACAGCTCTCCTAAGGCTGCCCCGAAGGATTAGATGTTTTTACGTGGATAGGAACTAACTGGTTGCTTAGCAACGGAACCTACAGCTTGTTGGATCCAAACCACATTGTATCCAGAAATGAATTCCTAATCACCAGAAATAAATTCCTCTGATTTTGCGCTGGCAGAACGGAGAGAGAACTCGGGTTACCAAATTGGTAGGCGAGCACGTAACCCATTGGTCCAATGAGGAACTTGAGCCGCACAATTAAACATTATATCCTCTAGGAACTTAATGAAGCTATCCATAGAAACATAGTCAAAATTGTTTTCTGTCAGTATTGAAAGTCATCTTAGTGATCATTTTCTCCAAGAGAGCTTCATTAATTTGATGCAACGAAATACATCAGATTTCGTGTTAAATGCAGTCACTCAAACTCAGCCCAAATTATTCGTGTGTGCGTAACCAAAAATCGCTTTTGGAAATCTTGCTTTCATTCAAATATTTCGTACTCAAAATGAGACGATGACAAAAACTTATTGCAAATAAAGAAAGTTTTTTTTTTTTATAGAATCGAAACAAACTGGATTCGCTTCAAACTGGAAAATCAAGAAACTGAAAATAGTTCTTTACGTTAGAGGTAATTATGTAAACATTTAAAGCCGAGTTATCCGGAGAGAGAGAGAGAGAGAGAGAGAGAGAGAGAGAGAGAGAGAGAGATAGATTGTTACTCTCTTTGGGATAAAGATGAAACGAACGCATAGGTTTAAGAAGTCATTAGGGGCACAAAAGACCCATCTTAAGACACGAAGAACGAAGACCTACGATGGTCATAAACAGGTAAATTACTTCGGAAAAGGCGATCTCGTAAGATGGGTCGGCTGAAGAAAGCAAATTTATGGAGGGGCCATTTCCCAGTGAGGAGCTTCTATGTATTTAGGAGATTACTCCACCTCCTGGCTAGGAATGTCTTTGTGAAGGAAGTTAGGCTTGAAACAAATTACTTTATGAAATAAAGAATACATAAACGTGAATGAAAAGATTATATAAGATTAATATATATATTTAGGTTTTAAATATAGTTAGGCTATACATGTAAATTAATAACTAAAGAGAGAGAGAGAGAGAGAGAGAGAGAGAGAGAGAGAGAGAGAGAGAGAGAGAGAGAGAGAGAGAGAGAGAGAGAGAGAGAGAAGTATTGAAAAAGCAAGTTAATCATGTTTTTCCTAAATTATTTCACTTTAACTCGATTCTTTTTTTTTCACTACAAGTTTTTGTCAGTTGAACATTTTATCTGAAGTATATAAATCTCAACATTGGATTTTTGAAGTTTGCATGGAACTTGAAGTCCTTATTTATTACAAGGATATTCACAATTTTGACTGCTGGTAATCATACATAGGTGTATATGCTAAAATTGTATGCAGGTGAGACAACGAACGGAAGAGCGCCATTATCCTAAAGCAGATTTGTAACCAAGGAAGACGCATCTCGGGTAACTTTCAAATAAACTCATCGATGTTCCTCCAATCCTGACGGTCGAGTCCGAAAAAACAATACCAGAGAGAGACTTGGTAGCCTCCACATGGGGAACTTTCCAAGATGCCGTCTGCATTTCGACGCGCTGCCAGAGACCCCGGGGGTTAACTGAGTCGATGTTCCTCTGGAATCTCGCTCGAACGGCTTCTTGCAAACTGTTGCTGCTGGAGTTGGAGGCTGCCTTGGAGGTCGCTTGAGTTTCTTTGCATTATTTCTCAGTTATCCTTAATCCGCTTAGCCCATTACTTCAAGAGCCGAAGATTCAGCGGTTAAATCTCTCTCTTTCTCAGCAGAAAGAAAGAAAGAAAAAACTGCACTGAACGCCAACAGAATGATATCATTTAGATCTCAGACATTATTATTAAATCAAATTTAGGTCATAAGATGTGGTCAGTTTATGCACCTTATATTTAAATCAAATTTAAAACTGATGCATAAAACGAAATATTGAGCTTCATAAAAAGGAATAATTAAACAGTTGTTTTCAGTCATGGATAACAGTACAAGAAGAGTTTGTAAAATATAGTGATAGGAAATAAGCAGGCCAATTTTTGTCTAGACTGTCTTCAAACAATTATCATTCTTATTATTATTATGAAACCAGTATTCAGTTATTGTTATAAAGGTAATGTTACGATACCTTCCGTTACCTCTGGTAGAAGAAAAAAATACTATTTAACTACTTATTAAGATTGGAGAATCTCTCAAAAATATTTCCAAGCTATTTCAGTATATAAATCCTTTTATATTGATTTTCGTTGCAAAATGTGTCTTTTTTCCGGTACCGTCAAAACATTCAATTGTAAATCTCTCTCTCTCTCTCTCTTATGTATGATATATATATATATATATATATATATATATATATATATATATATATATATATAAATGTGTGCGTGCATGTTATAACGTGTGTGTGTGTGTGTGTGTGTGTGTAAAGCTCATAGTAAGCTAATATTCAGTATCAAGTTTGTCGGAAGCATGGCTTTGTAAACAGGTACAAAATGAAGGGCAAGGGAGTCGTAAAAGGCTTATGCTTGTTATGGACCATTTCATGAGCCTTTGAGGGCGGCGAACCCCGGCATCAAAACTCCCTGAGATGAATTCCACTGAAAATATGGCGTCGTATTACCCTTCGAAATTGGTGTGTGAATGCTCCCAAGTCATTCCAGCCAGATGTGTTCTGAATAAGTAAAGGAGGAAAGCTTTTTCGTTGATGTCGTTTGGAGGACGTTACTTGCGTTGTAGGTAGGGCGGCCAGACGTCCTGCTGTAGGAAGGACAGTCCTGTTTTTGAGCATTCTGTCCTCTGTCCTGCTTCACCTTAAGAAGGACGCTAATTTGTCCTGCCTTTTGGGTCTGTTGATTTTTATTTCATTAGGCCAATAATTTCATATAGTGGCTGTTGGCACAGTTAGGAACACTAGGCATGGAGCCGCAGCGTACTTGTATCTGCCCAGCCATGTACAAAAGACTTCTAGCCAACAGAAAACTCTTAGAGATGGCAAGGAAAGGGGCAAAATACTAACATTAGATTGCAAATTCCTTTAGTTTCTAAAATAATGTTAATTTTTTCACCCCTATTATGTAATAAATTGTTCAGTCATGAATAAAATTCAATATTAATTAATTTCAGTTCATTATTCATACACTATTTGACATTAAAACACTCGAGTCAAGTTTTATATTAATTATAATTATATAATATATATATATATATATATATATATATGATATATATAGATATAACTATATATATATAATATATATATATATATATATACATTATTTGGGTAGTTTACAGATCCACGGACACGGTGGTCGGAGCTCCCGTAGTTCCGCCACGGCCTTACTGTAACCCCTGTAGCTAGCGCGCGCAGCACATTACCTCTTGCCAGAACATGCTGTGCTTGCCAAGAATCTTTAAATATGCGGATAAGGTGCGAAGAGCCGTTCCGCCACGACCTTACTGACAGCACACATAAATCGATCGTCCGCGGATATGTAGTCGCTCCTATTTTTTATCTCAGCTCCTCAATAATCATGTTTAATTTAGGTTAAAAACTGGTGATGGGAAAAAAAATTGTCCTTCTTTTTGGGAATTTGGAAATGGCCACCCTAGTTGTAGGTATCACAAAATAACAAATCCAAGAGAGCACATGATGCAGCGAGGTGAACACGGGGAAGCGAGTTAGCATGGAGTATAATGAAGGAAAGAAGGCGAAACACCTAAATAAATTTGTGGTGCAAAAGTCCATGATCGAAGGAATGAGAACTGATGAATAAGAATGAGTGGTGAAAAGGAAAAGAGAATATTCAGGATTTAGTTTAACCAATGATTGGAAACCGGAGTTTAACAGCTTGATAAACGACCCCTTCTTCCTTGTGTAAGCACAGAAATGTAAGAATATTACTTCAAATTTTTAGCACATTCCGTTTTTTGTGATTGGTTGCAACCCAAAACAGTAATCTAACTACCATGTACATATTCAGTGCTTAGGTTATCAGAGGCATGATTCCAAACTACACCCAAATCCAGCATCCTCAGACGAGAACCAAACCTAGTTCTTGTCGCTGGTCTCAGTTGCTTGTTTTCTGCGCCATTCTCCCCCAGTGGCCTCCACTTTTCCTCCCTAAGGATTCTGGCATAAACTTTTTCTAGTCTCATGAGTGCAATGTACGGGGTTTCCATTTCCTTAAAAACCCTTTCACTTTGATCCATTTCACAACCTTTTCTTCGTCTAGGCTGACTTTCTAGCGTTGGCCAGTAACTTACTATCCCCCGCAGGGGAATAGTGCCGACAGTGTTCCTCACATGGGTGTTAGCATCGTCCCTTCAGACCCTGGCTTCACCCACTTTTCAGACTTACCTCCCGTCCTACTTCTTCTCTTCAGTCGTGCTGTTCTACCTCTCTAATTATTATTTCTTAGTGCAAATGAGGGTTTTCTCCATGTTCCACCTTTCAATCCTTGTGCTTCCTCTTCTTTGCTTTCTGTATCGAGTTTTTTTGAAGTCCAAACACTACAACTCGCCCGTTTAACTGTTTTAAACACTGATGGCCGTAAGTACCCCAGTGCTTGGTTTGACATCCCATATTTCGTGAAATCAAATCTTGCTCATAATCTGATCAATTGCAGGTACCATTCAGTTTTTCAGCCTCTTGTTGCTCTATCTATATCCTCAATAGGGACTCCTATTCGAATTGAAAAAGTTAGACTAATCCCTATCACATCTCTGTCCATGTTCTGTGTTTACGTGTGTGCATAGCTATAAGACCGTGTATGTGAGTGTGTGTAAATAGTTTGATATAAGACTGAGTGTGTGTGTAAGTATTTGGATATAAACCTGAGTATGTACTTGACTGTTTATAGGTAAACAATGCAGTTTTATCCGTATTTTCATGCATGTAACAAATAAAGCATAAAATGTTGCTCGTGTCTTAATTGCACTGAACTCAAAATATGACAGCTGATTGTTTAGCAGGGAACAATGGAACTGCATTGAGGAATATTGCCAAATATTTTTGGTGGCAATTTTGTCTACTTGTCAATCATAAAAGCCCCGTTTTTATGCATGATCAGAATTTTAGCAAAATGTTCTCTATAAATGTCTATTTTTTTCTATGTAAAGGTTTCTTGCTCATTTCGTGAAGAATAAAATGAGAGCCTTTGTCTAACGATTTAGTTTCGTTTAAAAATGAAATCATGGTACCTGTTCCTTTCCGTTATAGTATAGCTCGCTATGGAGCATGATTATTTCGTACAAAATTAAAAGTCAATTGTTTTTTTAATGAATAACTAGGACAAGTGCGCACTTAAAATGAAAAATGGGTTATGGACAATTTTTCATAAATCATGAAATATTCGGATGATGCCTAAGACAAAGCAGTTTTTCATTTGGTCCTTTTATTCCATAATGTTCTGCCTCCGCCATTTTCATTGTTTCCTTTCGCCATCAACAGATGTCAGTGTTACTTGCTGTGACGTAAAGATTCCTGGAAGTGCCGTTTGACTCCGAGATCATTTGTTAGCTACCTAGGGCAATCGGGGGCCGTCTCCTATTCCTCTGTTTGAAAACAAAGACAATACACGAAAGATGGGAAGCTCAAGCCACAGCCGCATCGGCCGCATACAATTTAGTACCTGGCATGAAATGAAGATGGCGGTAGCATTTCACCTGCCTACATCGTCTGTTTGTTTACTTTTTCACAAAGCGGACATTCAATTTCAATCATGAGTGGGCGTAGCCATCATCACCCGTGTGTGGTTTGCAATAGGACGAAAATGATTTTCCCCATCTGATTTTTCATGCTTTTCCTCAGAATAAAGAAAGGTAATAAAATCATTACATCTGTTACAAAGTACATGATGACTTTTAGAGAAAATGAAGAAATAAAATAGACCAAAGCAAAATTGAATGTTGGTGCAGTGTTATTCCGAAATAAATTTACAATACAGTGGACGCCTCTAAGGGGAAATAAAATATATTTATATGTGATTTTCGACTAGGAAATTCTTGCCATTTGAAACCCCAACAACCAACCTAACCTTCCTGGCACTGTACATCAGTAACCTAATCATGTCAACAGTAAACTTAACCATATCAGCAGTACCATAACCATGCCAACCGTTACCTAACCATGTCAACAGTAATTTGCAATGGAAATGAAGCTATCTTGCAAAACATATAAAAATTGACTAGAAAAACTTTATTTTCTTGTCATTTACAGGCGTCAATTGTATTTCAAATAAATACCTTAAAGTTATATTTGCATATCTTGAAAATCTCAAGAAATATGAAATAAGCATACCAATTCCTATCACTGTCATACAATTCGTGAATATTAGGTCTCCATGCCTTTTCCAGATAGGCTACTCACAGCAACTTTGATATACTGTATACTATATACTGTATTATGTTATATTCTCAGCAGCTTACCCTTGGGTTGTAGTTATAAATGTTTACCTTAATTTTTCATTAATAAGCAACTATTCAGAAAACCAAAGTTGTTTCATCAGGAAGGATGGATCTTGTGGGAGCATTCATATGGGAGAGCATAAGTAGGTTAGTTAAGTTAGAGTGTTTTACTTTAATTTCAAGTTCACTAACCTTTTAATCTATGATTGAATTTTCCTATATGTATGGATAAAAGCATTCAAAAAAAAAAAAAATTACATGCAAACCAGCATGTTTTTTTTTGAGCATGTTACGGTTGTAGTTTTGAAATCTAATTGTTTTGGTGTTAATTATTTCTCTGTGATTTGTTTCCTATTTGATTTGTGATTTCAATTTTTACTTGCTTTTTATGAAAATTTTTTTGATATTATACAGTATTCTGTAAAATACAGCATTGCATTTGTTATAAAAGGGTACCTTACTTTTACTACTTTGTTGTACTTTTCTTAGTTTTATTAACAAATATTGCTTAACTTTTGCCTAATCACCATGCAAGTTAAGTCTGCTTTTTCATTTTGATTTTATATTATTGGTTTTGATTATCCCATGCTTTGTTTGCTATTTAAATTCTGATATATGCATGTTTTGTTTGCATGACTTGTATGACTATTGCATGCAAATGAAGCATTTGCCATTTCTTTTACTTTGTTTATGTTCTTTGCAAGAACATTTGTGTACAGTCGCTTAGGTATGTACAGTATACAATCATAAGCACAAGCCCCCCAAAAAAGGAAAATAATTACTGTATACTATATTGGTGAAATAATAAGATAATATGAGAATAAGTTTGTTTCATTCTAACTGCCCTCTCAATTTTAGATAAAGATAGTACTTAGCAATTAATGTTAACTGCCCTCTCAATTTTAGATAAAGATACTTAGCAATTAATGTTACATTAACTGAAGGATTTTATTTAATGATTCAGAAATGCCTAATATATAAGTCATAAGCTATGATAGAGCCCTATAATCATGTTAACAAGCAATATTAATCGATTTAGTAATCAATAATTTATAAAGAGAAGTTTATTGCAGCATAAGAATAAATTTTAACATTTAAAAAAGTCGCTCTACACCACAGCCGAGTTTTAGTTGAGGGCATGATCAATAGATGGCGCGCATTCTGACTGGTTGGATGACGTTTTTTTTAATGGTATTAATAGTCAGTTTCCCATCTTTCGTGTATTGTCTTTGGTTTGAAAATAAGGACTTGGACGTTTGTGATTGGCCGAAAAGACGATGACGTTTTCAAGAAAAGAAGGGACTCGGTTTATCTCCAAGTTCGTAGCGGGCTGTTTTATGGTTGTGTGCTATGCTGAAAGTGTTCCGAGAAATTTAAGGTATACTCGTTTTTTTTCTTTCTTTCTTTTTTCCACCGGCCTGTGGTGTTTGTGTACGGTAACACTGCGTCCGGGCTTAGGATAGTTACGCTATGTGTAAGTTTTAGGTAAATAAAAGGATATCTGGTTGTGCGTTGCAACTGAAAAGTGTTTTATAATTTACTGTATGCGAATTACACCGTTAATATTCGAAATAGGGTATTACTATAATTGTTGAATGTAGCTGAATGTAACTATCTAAAGCCCAGGACGCAGTGTTACCATACGCAAACACCACAGGTGGTTGGACAGATGGAAAAAAACCGAGTATAGGGTTTATCTAGTTTTCTGGTTTATTGTAATTGTATATGAATTTCCATATTTTTTGGCGTACATTTTTTTTTATCAATATTTGACTTTGTATGTGCTGAGTGTTAGGTGGTGAAATGCTTTCTGGGAACATTCATTAGGTAAGGCCTGAGCAAAGAAACCTGTACATTGGACACTTGGTCGGTTTTTCCTGGCAGGAAGAGAACTGCTTTTGGTAATGTCAGACGTATGAACTCTGTCCGTTTGGTTGGGGAGGATATGGTATTTCTTTGCCTGTCTAGGATCTTGAAAGTTTTATGGCGAATATAGACCAGTTCCAGTAAAGTGGTTAGGGACACCGATTATTATTGGATTTAAGCTGCATGGGTACAAGGGGAAGTTGCTTAGTAAAAGAGTACATCATTAATTTTCAAAACTCCTGTTTATAATAATTTTTTCGGATCTTTCTCTAGGAAAGACATGTTCGCTTTGGTAGAACTGAGCCCTTATTCCGCGGCGAACTAGACTATGCCAGTTGACGTTTTTCTACACAGTTTTACCTCCTGAACAAGAATTTAGGATAATATTTTTTCGGCCGGCTGTAATTAACGTGTAATTTACCTTTGAACTCTATCCTACGGTAAGGGGGACCGATGGGAATTCGGGGTTCTGGGTGGGGTAAAACACTTGGGCGAATTATGCCGTTCAACTGTATCTTACGGTAAGGGGGACCGATGGGAATGCAGGGTTTTGGGTGGGGTAAAACACATGGGGGAAGATTTTGTAGTGTTATTGTGTCATTTCCTCTTATTTATGACATTTGAAACACGAAATACAAGCTTAAAGAAAGCGATAAATAAACCAATAATGGAGCCGTTACATAGCCAAAATCACTTATTACTACTGCTATTACGACACCGAATCCTACTACGCATGCGCCAATCCTACTGCGCATGCGCCGAGATATAAGGGAGCTTTTAGTTCAGACACAAATTCCTAAGGAGATAAATGATGGGGTTTTGTAGGGGGTTACATGTATTTAACCAATCATGATGCATTATTAACCCTATGTTGCGATAGGAGACTTTTTGGGAGGCTTCATGCACTGTTACATATATTCTTTTTCCTTATTTGTTTTGTAATTGTGTAATATTATTTCAAGCTTTTATTTCTGTTCCATTTATCATAGTATTGTTTAATATGTGCACTGACTTGTTCTCACTTCATAATGTTGCCTTATATAACTTACAATATTACGTTACATTTGAGGCCAGGCCACTGAAACACTTCTGAGGGGTGGGACTAGAAGGCGGTTTTAGGACTTTTCGAGACCTTTCTGTCAATGATGTGAAATTGATGCTATTACATTTTTCGTGAAACTGGTATTACATCTTTTCATTTTACAGACATTCCAATTCACACATGCTTTTTTTCTCCCTTTTTCCTATATTCACCTTTACGTGCCTGTCTGACCCATAAAAATTTCTTGTTCTATTAGCTTAGGTTGGTTAGCGTATGACCCTAACCTCTATGTTACACTTCTAAAGGCCCCTACACACGATCAATGTTTTCGTCAATCAATTAATATCAATTTATTGACAATGAAATTTAGCAAATCACTGTGCCTACAGACGGTCAATGATTTTACTTCAATTTTCAGTTTGATTCATAACTTCGAGATGAAAGCATCTGTTGCTCTAGGAATAGTGCTTGCTCTGGACACTAAATTATTGATCAATATATTGATGCTTTGCCCACACACGATCAATTTGATTGAAGACCCATCAATAAATATCAAAGGGTCTTTGATCTCACAATGAATTGATTCAATGAAATTGATATCAATGTCCCCTACACATGGTCAATTTCTCCATCAGTTCATTGACGTCAATAAATTAATATCAATTAATTGACGAAAAAATTGATCGTGTGTAGGGGCCTTCAGATTACCTTCCTTTAAGGGGGGGTACGAGGGGGCGGAGCCCCCCGGGTAAGGTAACATGTTCTACTAGGTTAGGTTAGGTTAGGTTACGATCCTAACCTATATGCTACACTTCTAAGATTACCCTCCTTTAAGGGGGGGTAGGGGGGGCGGAGCCCCCTCCGGTCAGGCAACATACTCTACTAGGTTAGGTTAGGTTAGGTTAGGTTGGTTAGGTTACGATCCTAACCTATATGTTACATTTTTAAGATTACCTTCCTTTAAGGGGGGAGGGAGCCCCCCCGGTCAGGCATCACGTTCTACTAGGTTAGGTTAGGTTGGTTAGGTTACGATTCTAACGTATATCCCCCCTGGTTAGGCAACATGTTCTACTAGGTTAGGTTAGATTAGGTTGGTTAGGTTACGATCCTAACCTATATGTTACATTTCTAAGATTACCTTCCTTTAAGGGGGGGTACGGCCGGTCAGGCAACATGTTCTACTAGGTTAGGTTAGGTTACGATCCTAACCTATATGGTACATTTGTAAGATTACCTTCCTTTAAAGGGGGGTACCGCCCCCCCGGTCAGGCAACATATTCTACTAGGTTAGGTTAGGTTAGGTTGGTTAGGTTACGATCCTAACCTATATGTTATATTTCTAAGATTACCTTCCTTTAAGGTGGGTACGGGGGGGCGGAGCCCCTCCGGTCAGGCAACATGTTCTACTAGGTTAGGTTAGGTTAGCTTAGGTTACGATCCTAACCTATATGTTACTTTTCTGAGATTACCTTCCTTTAAGGGGGGGTACGGCCCCCCCGGTCAGGCAACATGTTCTACTAGGTTAGGTTAGGTTAGGTTGGTTAGGTTACGATCCTAACCTATGTTACATTTCTAAGATTACCTTCCTTTAAGGGGGCCGCCCCCCAGGTCAGGCAACATGTTCTACTAGGTTAGGTTAGGTTAGGTTAGGTTGGTTAGGTTACGATCCTAACCTATATGTTATATTTCTAAGATTACCTTCCTTCAAGGGGGGGCGGAACCCCCCGGTCAGGCAGCATGTTCTACTAGGTTAGGTTAGGTTACGATCCTAACCTATGTGTTCACTTCTAAGACTGCCTTCCTTTAAAGGTGGGCTATGGGGATGGGGGGAGCCCACTTGTTAGGTTACACAATTTTTACAATTGTCCTCAACATTTTTTGTTATGTTCAATCACCCCCTGAACTGGCCACTCTGATCCTTGAAACTTGATAATATTCTATTCATTATTCACTAAAATGGCCTTAGACTTGTACTTGATAATTTATACTTAAGTACCAGAAGTGTAAATACCAGATGTAAAAAACCGTGTATAGATATATAATATATATTTTCATGTATGTATGGATTATTAACTCTTATGTAAAATATGTATCCCTACTGTAAGGTTTCATTGCAATATTTTTTACTTTATTAATAATACACGATAACTTTGGTTTCATAAACATCAAAGAAGCTATGTTTGTACAGTTTCACTCAACATTTGTCAAGTTCAATTACCCCCAAACAGGCCTCCCTCATTTCCTATGTTGTCCACCCATTACAAGACCGTGTTGGTGTTTTTTTTCTTTCACAAACGTCAATATTTACCCCCCATCCCATCCTCTCTACCCTCTTTCGTGGTCTCCACCCCCCCACCCCTCCCCTGACAAACATGCCGGTGTCTCACTTCACTTATCAACCAGCACGATGGCGGAAGCAGTTCCAGGCACCTCCACCTCCTCCGGGCCCATTAGTAACTCGACTCTGCCCCGTACATGTGCTAACTGTTTCGTTAGTTATAAGGACTTTTCAGCCTATTACTCGGGGCAGTATGAAAGGTTGATAATATACTGTCAGGATCACGGCCTTTAGAGGAAACAGGCCTTTTGCCCTCATTGTGGCAACGAGTGTAGGCTTGACCTGCAAAGGAAGGGGTTCAGGTAACACTTAATATTTGTTGATGTTTGGCTTTTACCTCATTATATTTTACAAGTCTAAAGTAGGTTAAGCACTCTGTACCTTAAACATCTATCTATAACATTCAATAATATGCCCGTTCCCTATGTTCTCATGTTTTGAAGTTTGTACAGAGTAATTTTAATATACCTATCCACTTACAGGTGTGACAAATCTTACGTCCCTTACCCTAAAAAACCAAGAAAGAGGTGCAACTATTACCTCTCGGTATTTAAGGGCACATGGTTTTCTGGGTCCCTCTTTGATGTTGAGACTGTCCTCCTCTTCTCATTTATTTATGTTGGCGATTTTTTTAGTTATCGAGTTGCGAGGACAGAGCTCGGTTTAAGTGATGTAGCCATTAATGATTGGTCCAGCTACTCCAGGGAAGTAAGTGTTTTTTTTTTTTTTTTGTCTTAAGTAAAATTTTTTTATAATTAGTATTTTTTTCACCATGGTTTTATGTTAAACTTTATTTGTCACTAACCCTACTTTCCATTTCAGGTCATAGTACAGCATTGAGAGGAAAAACGAATGGGCCGCAGTGGATGAGGTGATAAAAATCCAAAACAATTCCCACGTCATGAAAATAAATTTTGAAAACACCGAAGATGGCAAAGAGAGCCATGGAAAGAGGATTATTTATAGCCTACCAATATATTCCAAGTCAACATATTGAAGAGGATATATTTGTAAATTTGTCATTTTACTACAGATGTTACTCTTATGAGCATCTGTGCAAGGAATGCCCTAAGGATAAAAACCATAAAATATGCTCTGAATGTTCATCACATGATCATACATACAGAGAATGTAAAGAAAAAACAAAAAATCTGTCAACTGCAATCAACAATATAGAACTTTAGCAGCGAAATGCCCCGTGAGGAAGGACATAATAAGAAGAAAAATTCAAGAGATCAAAGCAAACAGATATGCAACATCCACTACAAACAACGGTACAAGTTACGACAAAGTTACAGCCTCCAATACGGGAAATTGCCAGGGTAATGCAAATAACATCCAGAATAATATAAGTAGAATACAAGAAGAGACAAGAATCATTATTATAACAAATTTAGCAATAAAACTGGGGCTGCGCCAAGAAGGATTCTACCCCTCAGTAATAAACAACATATTAGCAGATAACAATTTACCCACAATGCACTTCTCTGAAGAAAAAATAAACATGATAGCAAGCACCATGAAAAGGAACAAAAGACAAGAAAACAGTACAAACAAAGCAGAAGATTTACAAGCAACTCAGGATATACAACAGGATATGCAAGACTGCTCACAATATGAAGAAAACACAGCAGAGAGCTCAGAAGACGACTCCTCATCAGATGAAGACTTTAATACCCGGAAATGAGCCCAATTCGGACTCCAACTCACCAATTCATCCCTCAGGACGCATCAGTAATCTACAAGAAACGCAGCATCAATTAACAGAAGAAATACAAGCCTCACTACTATAAGCTTCTCGGATTTCTCCAGTTCTCCCATTTTACAAAATCCACAGGGATCAACTTCAGCATCAAAAAATACTACGCCAGTGGCCAAGAATAACAGGAAACGGAAAAATGAAAAAAATAAAAAAAAGAACACAATTATTAGACCACTATAACTCAAACGGACTCAACTCTGCGAAGAATTAAGATAATTCAACACAACGTGAAATCTTGGAAAACAAAGAAATTTGAATTATACAATATATATAGAGAAGACCCCGACATAATATTAATCAATGAGCATGGTATGAAACGAAATGAAACTATGAAAATGTTTGGATATAATAATAATAATAATAATATGCTTTTTTTCGGCTCGGGGCCATATACATTGAATAAACAAAATACAGACAGTAGCATACACAATCTAGATACATGTGACATGATAAAATAGAAAAAGAAAATGAATAATCGGCACTTATCCACAAAGTAGCTGAGGTAGCATAAAAGCTAGTAATCATCATACTGGTAATAACAGTAATAATATTGGTGAGAAAAAAAATGCATTGAGAGTAATAACAGTTGGTGCACATATTATATAACTCAAATTTCAACTAGAGACCTTAGGTGGTTACAGTAGTCAGGTCCACAGGGCTTAATACATAAATTAAATGTAAATAAAACTAACTTGATAGTGATCACAGTAATAATGAAAAATTAAAATATCAGCAATAAATGTAATATTGACAAAAACTGCAGATGACATCTTGCCAATACAGAGATTAAGTCCTTTAGGGGACAAAGGCCTAATTTTCCCATCTTTCCCACAATTTAGATTTTCTTCTTGCTTCACTCCTTAGGATGCTTTGTATGAGCGAGTTGCTGCTGTTTCTCACTCGGGTTACCAGACTGGACATTGTTCGCCTGACAATGATTTTTAAATTGTCCAGGTGGTTTTCTATGAACATCTGTGTGGCGGAGTGGTAGCGGGGAGTGTTTGTGAGGCGTCTCAGAATGTCATTGTGCACAACAGTGATGCGTCTCATGGTCTCTCGGGTATAGTTCGTCCAGAGGGAACACCCATAGATACTGTAGCAGTACGAGCGGAATAGCAGCAGTTTCACGTCTCGGTGACAGAAGGCAAACCTCCTTGCAATCATGTTGCCAGCTGCACATAGTTTACGACGCCTCTGTTCAATGTCTGCCGTATCTTTTAGGTCGTCGGTGATAATGTGACCCAAATACGGAAATTCGTGCACAAATTCAAGCCGATGGTTTCCGAGGAAAATTTGAGGTTCTGCAATATGCTTAAGCGATCTCGGGAGCAGCGACATGCACTGGGTCTTGGTTTCGTTGTAGATTATATCAAATTCCTCTGCATATTGGCAGCAAGTGTCGATGAGTCGCTGGAGACCTTGCACTGATGGGGAAATCAGAACCATATCGTCGGCGTAACAGAGGTGTTATAGTTGTTTCAATGATGGTGCAATCCGATTGGGAGCGAGTTCAGTTTGACATTCAAGGCATCTGTGTATGTATTAAACAGGTATGGAGAGAGAATGCCCCCTTGCCGAAGCCCGTTTAGGGAGCCGAAGGTGTAAGATAATACGTTTCCCCATTTGACACAGAATTGCTGTGTGGAGAACCAGCAATGTAAAATGCCAATTAGGTACAGGGGTGTGCCCCTTTTATGCAGCTTCAGGAAGAGCTTCAGGTAGTTTACTCTGTCAAATGCTTTTCTCACATCTACAAAACAAAGGAAAACAGGAGAGGCTGATGATAGGTAGTAGTTCAGCAATTCTTTCAGTATGTAGATGCAGGTGTCGGTTGAGTGGTTTGCTTTAAACCCGAACTGGTTGTCAGTGGTGTGTAGAAAGGGGAGAAGTCTCACTAGAAGAACAGACTCAAGCATCTTCGATGCGATCGTTGTGATTGCAATCGGCCGTTAGTTGCCAGGGTCAGCTGCATCCTTTAGCTTGTTTTTGATTAATGGTGTCAAGTGAACTAAGAGTAGGGAGTCTGGAAGAAACCGGTGAATTATGCACGCATTGAATAGGGCAGCTAGCAAAATGTAAATTATCGGATGGCAGAGTTTGAAGGCCTCTGCAGGAAGACCATCACAGCCGGGCGATTTATTATTAGGTAGGCTGTTTATGGCATCGCTGATGTTACCTGGCGTAAAACGGTCTGCAAAATGAAATTGAGTGATAATACATATACGCAAAACTTTGCAGATGAACCCTTTGCAGGAATAGCAATAGCAATCAAGAATAATATTAGACGTAAGATAATAGACGATTTCCAAGACGACTTTTTAGCAGTCCAAATTCAAAGTAACAAAAGACCAATGGTGATCGCTACAACTTACAAGCCGCCAAGGAGACATTATTTTCTACTTCCAGATGTAATGAACAGGAGAGAACCTACCTACCTCATTGCAGATTTAAATGACAGACACCAACTATTTGGATATAGGCAATCTAATTGCACAGGTAAAGAAATAGTCAGATTTATAAATAAAAAGTATATCATACACTTAGGACCTGATTTTGATGCTTTCGTAGCAAATAACAGAAAAGGAAAGCCAGACATAATATTAGGAAATAACAAAATTCACCTCAATATTGCCATTACAAGAAGACCAGCAACCTCCTCCGATCATATATACCAATGGTAATTACATTGTCAACAAATCCAATAATGATTCCACCCTTAGAAATACCAAATATAAAAAAAAGCAAGCTGGGAAGGCTTCAAAAATGAAATAGAAGGAAAAATTAGTAGACAACCAACAAAAAATTCAAATGAAATAAAAATAACGAAAGAAATAGTAGACGAAGAACTTGAAGAATGGTCTAAAAATATAGAGGAAGCCATAAAAAATCATATACCCATAATTAAATACACAACACTTCCACACCCTTTTAGTAGTGTTAAGTTAAAATTGATACAATGGCACTACAACAACATCCAAAACACAGTACTTATAACAGATTGGAACAACACATTGATGAGAAGATATGTATCATTACAAGAACAGTTAGTACAAGAGAACTCAAGATTATATCATCAAAATTGAGGAGACTTAATAAAAAATACACAAATACAGTACAATAACCCAAAACATTTCTGGAACTCCGTTGCAAGACTGATGGGAAGCAAAACGAATACATCGCCATACATAAAGCATAGGAATGAGAAAATATATGATGACCAAGAGAAAGAAGTACTGCACAAGGCCTACTGGCAGGAAATATTCCAGATAACGCATGAGGACAACCAAAATTTCGACAATCAGCATGAGACAATAGTCAATGAATTCATTGAACAACAGACACAGAACAAATCCGCATCATGCAGATGACATTAACAGACTTAAATGAAGACTGCCCTCTAACAAGGAGAATAGAGTTATGGGAAATCAAAATAATAATTAAAGATTTTAAACACAAGGCACCAGGAAGAAGTGGAATTAACAAGATCACAATTCAAAATTTACCGGATATTGCTCTTGAAAAAATAAGAGAAATATACAATTGGGCTCTCTCAATGGGATATTTTCCCATTATATTCAAGAATGCAATAATGATTTTGATACCCAAACCAGGAAAAGATACGTGCCAGGTAGAGAATTATAGACCAATATCATTACTAAAAATACCTAGCAAAATATTTGAAAAAATAATTAACAACAGATTAGTGTTGTTCCTAGAAGGTAATCAGCTACACAATAAAAATCAATATGGATTTAGAAAAGGAAGAGGAACCCAGATTGCAATAGCAACAATATATGAGAGCATTACACTGTCACAAAGAAGAAGATACCTATGCAACCTAATATGTAGAGATATAACCAAGGCATTTGACAAAGTATGGCTACAAGGACGTCAATACAAAATATTACATCTCGACCTTCCAGGCATTTTTTAGAAAATACTATGCAACTACATCAAAGATCGAACAGCAGCAATCAAGTCACAAAATTACATAGGGAATCCATTCCCGTTACTAAGTGGAGTCTCACAGGGGTCTGTACTCAGTCCAACAATATTCATATTATATACATTAGATGTGACTCCACCACCAGAGTACTGTACTGATGTCTGCTTTGCAGATGATACAACTCAAATAGTTATACACCCAGAAAAACGTATAAGGAGAAGGGACCCAAATTTTAACAGGCAAGTAGCACAAAAAACAATGAACCAAATTGAAAGAATAAATCAATTTGAAAAGAAGTGGAAGATAAAGACAAATAAATCTAAATTCCAACTGGTATCGGTGTTTGCACACAAACCTGCACAAATAATGTTAGACCAACAACCAATGAATTTTACTAAAAGTACAAAATACTAGGAATGCAATTCGGACAAAGAGGAATATCAAGACATGTGAGAGAAAGGCTAAGGATAGCAAGAACACAAAATACAAAGCTGAAAAGGTTTAGGAATATGAACAAAACTATCAAAATCCATTTCTACAAAAGCCTAATCAGACCAATAATGGAATATCCACCAATACCCACGTGCCTAGCATCGACTTCCAATATAAGTGCATTACAAAAATTCCAAAATAAGATACTAAGGTCTGCAGTGAGAAACACTCAAGAAGATGACGATCTGAATATAGAACAAATACATAAAAAATACAAAGTAGAACCAATTAATCAGAGATTATACAGACTGGCAACCAATATATGGAGGAAACTAGTTCAATACAATAGTGAATTAGCAGAAGAATCAGAGGCAGAAGAGAGAAACCTTGACCCAAACAACACAGACCACAGATGGTGGAGAAGAGTATCTTCATATATTCATCGCGATGAACCTCTACCATTATACTATTAAGAAATGTCTTGTGAAAAAGCAATTTGTAGAATTTACTATGTAGATATAATGCAAAAATATTATGATAATTAAAATTAAGTTTAGAGTTAGAAAATTGGAACTTTATTTAATATGATTATATTATGTAATAAAATTCAAAATATGTAATCTGTACAATTCACCATGTCAATATAATGTATAATCATTATTGTATTATGTTAATATTAGTTAGAAAATTGTACCCTTACCTAAATATAATTGTGGTTAAACCACACTTTACCTTACTCTTACTAATACTTAACTTTCCAAACTATTCCCTACCTTGGTTAGCTAGCTAACTGCCCTCACTCTTCTTTCACCCATCTTACCTGTCAGCTAAAAAAAAAAAAAAAAAGATGCATTACTCTTGTCTTCTTAGCACTGCTGATAATAGGCAATTTATCATGAAAAGTATAAAAATAGAAACAATTGGTAGTTTTAGGGTACTTCTCCGCGGCGGCCTAGACTATGCAATCGCGGTTTTTCCATGCAGTTTTACCTACTGAACAAGAATTTTAAGTAATATTTATTCGGACGACTGTAATTAAACCCCCAGGGGCCAGTACTAAACATGGCGAAATACATTGGACACCCCAATCCCAAGTGGATGTCGTATCCGCGGTTACGTTCCTTGCCGTCCGTGCGGGTTGCTGCTGTAGAAATACCCTATATTCAATATATTTAGGAGAGTCGATGCAAAGACATTGCCCTCCTCAGGACTGAGAGATCCTTACCACCCTACTACTACTACTATCACAACATGTTTGAACAACAAGTCAACAACGTCTGATGAAAACAACCCATTTCTTTAATCCGTTATCGGAAGTGATAGTTACCACCAACACATACTACAATAACAGCTGTTGTGTCAAGCTTAATTAAGAAATCTGGACAGCATCGTTGTTCCTTGAGCGAATCTACGATGACCTAGTGTAGACCGCTGGTAAGTTAGAGACCCTTCTGCACCTAGTATAGGGTGCTACCTACTAGCTAGGTACTACCTACCTAGCCCTATAGCTAGGCTATTACCTACCTATACTTCAGATGTGACCTTAGTCAAGTCAGGGCAGTTGCCCTTTTTTGGTATTAAGTAAATTTTAAATTAGGTTAAGGGAAGGTTAGGTTGTTTACAGGACAGGATAACCTACGAACGAAAGCTACCTAGCCTAGGTAAATCCATTTTCTCCTATGTTTGGTGGCGAAGCATTCCCGTCCAGGTCAGGGCACAGCGCCCTAAGTGAGGTTAGGTAGGGAAGTTTTGGTTAGGTCAGGACCTGGGTTTCTAGGAAAGGTTAGGTTTGTTCACCCCATTTTGATGGTATCTCGATAAAATTATAATTATTTCTTTCTATTAGAAGTGCTATCCCCTGTCTGACAGTAATGGCACCTCCCTCCCCTTGAGGAACCACACTTTTAGAATCAGGTTAGGTTGGCACCTAAGGGGAAATTTGGTCATTTTGACTGCTGGGGTTACTGCTGATGCACATTGCTTGTTTTTATGTTTCTAACAATTACTATGAAGGCACAGGATATTGGTACGGCAGCCGTATCCCTGATTGCAATAGATACTGGTACGGCATTGAATTGCGCATGCGTCAATTTCAGACTTCCTGCCATACAAATAACATAGTGTAGTGGGGGTACGTCAGATTCTGTCAGTGGTGCCGTATTGCGCTAATGACTTGCTGTAGGTCCGGCAGTTTGCTAATCATGCAGCAGTTGCTGTACACTGTTGCTAAGGGCTATAGGCACTGCACTAGAAGATCAGCGACAGTAGTAATAATAGTCAAACTTAATTGTTTCGCTGAACATGTTCAATTCAAAATGTCAAAGTGAAGCACCATACTGTCATCACCAAGGCACCAAAACATTTTGACAGTAAATGAAAAAATAAAAAATCACAATAATATTTAAACATACTTAGATTTTGACTATATACATGAAAAATAAAACTTAACTAATCTATCTGTGTACTTAATATTTTCTTTGAATCTCCTCTGAACCTTGTAATAATACATCAGTTTTCCCAAAAAAACAGATGTTTTCAGGTTTCAACGAGCTGAAAAAAGCAATAGGCATCTACGAAAAGTCAAACTTCCACGAATTGTAAAGTATCCGTAGGTCACGATCGAATGGTAGTAAGATAAACTACCAAGTCAATCCTGTGGTAAACGGCCTAATCAATCGTAAGTAATCATTCAAATCAGGTCTATATTAACAGTATGTTTCCCATATTGGACTGAATCTCCTCTTCGGCGCTCTTTTCAGGGCCGATTCAATAGTTCATGACCTAGGATATACAATTTCTGGAAGTTTGACTCTTCGTAGACATCTATTGCCTTTTTCAGCTTGTTGAAACCTGAAACTATCTGTTTTTCAGCAAAAACTGATGTATTATTACATGGTTCACGTTGCTAGGTCGTCATTTTCCTGCTGTCACTGATATGCCTGAGGTGGCCGCGGTAAACAAGGGTTCACACATCCTCAATTCACTGCCGTACCAATATCTATCGCAATCAGGGATACAGCTGGCGTACCAATATCCAGTTCGTACTATGAAAGGACTCCAGTCAAAAACTTGGGCTTTTTAGTTGGTGAAAATTAAAGACCATTGAATTGCAATTACAGAAATATTCAGTAATGAATAAATCTTCAGGGTAACAGGATTAATAGCAGGTAAAACTGAAGACTTCCACCACAGCCTGGTTCCTGTTATGTCATTTGTTTATGTTTAAGAAATTGTCCATCTTTTTCATGATTTTACCCTTATCCCCAAGGGTTGGAACTAGATAGGATAAGCTCCACATCGGATGAGTGGATTTCGCACTCGGCTACTAATCTGGTGGTCCGAAGTTCAATTCTCGGCTTGGTCAACGCGGAACCAGAGGAATATATTTCTGGTGATAAAAATTCATTTCTCGATATAATGAAGCCAGATCCCACAATAAGCTGTAGGTCCCGTTGCTAGGTAACCAATTGGTTCCTAGTCACGTAAAAATATCTAATTCTTTGGGCCAGACCAAGGAGAGTTGTTAATCATCTCAGTGGTCTGGTAAAAGTAAGATATACTTAACTGGATAGGATAAAAGATTAGTTTAACCAGACCTCTGAGCCTAATAAAGGCTTTTTTTGGGCTAAGGGTTGGTAATAGATACAACACCTGTTTTGCACTTAAACTGGTATCTACTTAGCCAGAGGGGGTTGCAGTACACTAGTAGTCTTCAGTGTTACCAGTTAGTCTAGCCTACCCTATGGTTCACTTATGTAACCAGTAGCATTCAAAATGTAAATGATAAAGCTTAAACATATGGAAGGCAGAATGCACTAAGGGTAAGTATGCATCTAAGTCTACCTTTACCCAACCAAACTTGACTTGGGGTACTGGGGTGTACCTGGGCAGTTTGGCACTCCCCCTCTAACATAGTGTGACCTTGAATTTCATAAAACTTGATTGAAACACAGAGATGCATACTGGACTAAGTTAACATAGGGTAACATAATGCCCATATGTGTAGACATGTACACATTGACAGACTAAACAAATGATTACATCATAAAATCTTACCTTGCAGATTACAAAATAAGCAACAATGAAATAAATACTACATTGCAACACACAAGACCTTGTTAGATAATGTATACACAATAGTAAATTTTGAAATCGTACCTTGAATACAACAAACTTTTGTGAAGCCCCAGTGGGGTTGCTGTGACTCAGGACATTTTAGTCTGAGACCGAATCTCAAAATCCCATTGGTATGTATTGCTGTAATCAGCTCTGTTTCAAACCCATGACATGCAGAGGTGGTTAGGCAGAGGCAGTTGCACCTTTTTTAACCCCAAATTTTAGAATTTCAAGGCTTATGCTTGTACAGTGTAACAAAAAAAAAACATGGTACAGTCATGTAAAAAAAATACACCCAAACTTTTTTTAGACATTTTATTAAGAATTTTCTATATTCTTTAGCACACATACAGTTGCAGTTACACAATGGAACAAAGTATGTCCCAATCACTTTTTTAGAAATTGTGCAAGGAACTAGTTTTATACATTTGGTTAACAATGATGTTCAGTAGTGTGGATTGCTTAGTCTGTAATACAGGTGCAGTTCATATCTGCAAGCAGTTACACTATGTAAAAAAATATTAGGGAATTTCTGAGGAAGTGTTTGCCAGATGAACAAAGAAGGATTCTTTTGTTTTGGAAATGTGCTTTTTAAGTGTAAATTTAACAATGTATGGCCGGTTCATTGTAGTTAGAACTTTTAATCAGCAAAATAAATAAGCACATTACATCCCTTGCTAAAGCAAAAACACAAATGTATGATATTTTTTCCCCAGACTTTGTATACATCTCATAAGTAACAAAATCAAGTGAGTTTAGGTGCCACTGTGTCAATAAAAATGCAAATTACTGTACATATTCTGAATTTCCTAAACTATTACAGTCACTTTGGAAGCATAAAGCACACAAAGCAGCCACTGCCAAGCTATATATTGGCTAATTGTCACTGAGAGCTGTTTTGAAATAGGAATTTTATTGTTTCATGACAACCCTTCATTCTTAATGAGTGTGGGCACTGTAGCCTTAAGGAATTTTCAAATTCTCATCCCTAACCTCATAAGATCTCATGTCGAAGGAGCGTAGGTTATCAGGTAATTAGTGTGATCCTTTGAAACAAAACAAAAATTTTATCCCTTTATTTTATTGTTTTCCTTTTAATCTTTTAAATTTGTATACAGTGGAGTCAAAGTTTTCTTTATTAGATTTAAGTTAATTGTACTGTACTAATGAGTCACACTTCAAGTGCATAGAGGTAACTGGAACCAGGAAAATCTTCAAGTAAGGTAATTGGAAGAGGCCATAGGGGGAATGTCATGTGAAAAACAAAAATCCATGCTGAGAAGTAGCAAAGACCCTTCATTGTCCCCATTAGTATGCCATGCAGATTAGATGGTAAATTAGACACCTCAATTTAGTAAAACTAGGCCTTGCCTACTGTTAATAACCACTGCTGTCACTATAAATAGAAAATTCAACACAGATGACACTACAAATAGAAAACCCAGCATGCATATAACACCACATGCTGGGTTTTTAGAGTACAGTATATGTATAAGGAAAATAAAATGCTTACACACATGGCATGTGGAAGGACAATTAAGATACAATATCTTGTTATTCATCCTATTTAGATGAGTTTATAGAGAATATGACACCACAGTAATCCATGACAGGGAAATTACTCTATATTACTCATATTTATGAGATATAAAACTGACTGGAGTACAATAGTGGTGCTGCAATAATGTTTGCTTTTGCTCATGTTACACTACTTATTAAACAGTTGTCTGTTGAGTGATATCGCTCAACTTATTATAGGCAGTTCATATAAAAGTTTTGAATGGAATGTTTTCATTTTTGCTGTTTTTTTTATCACATGCCACATTCTCTTATTTCAGGCCTCTCCTTCCATATTAATCGTCAGTTCGTGGCTTCAAGGATATGAAAACACCTGAAGATTCTGCTTTTGTAAAGGTCATGTACTATTGTGAATGGATGTCCATTGTAAAGCAAAGCTGCGGTTAACCAATACCAAGTAAATTAGCAGAGGCAGTGGATTATTGTACCATGACTTTCTTTCTTCCAACAAGATTCCAGTTCATGATATTTGTTTTGCATTAGCCATGACATGACTACAGTACTTCTTTAAAATGCAGTTATTGCTCTGCACTCGTAAAACATGCATCTTAGTAATGTCTTGTTGAGCAGTATTGTTTACTGAATGCAACAAGCTCTTCTGTAAAGATAATGAGTGAGGTAGTTATGGTGGTCATTCCTATTATCCATTACAGCCTCATTGATCAGATGTAGCCCGAGAAATGATGTGTGTATTAATTTTAAGCTAAGTTGATCCTGTTCAGTTTGTGAGAATGATTATCAAAGAAATTACAGTGTGCTCTGAATTTATTGTATGTAGGAAAATATTATGTATGAAGTTAGCTCTCTTTTGTAAACAAACTGTTAAAGTAGCTCTTACTTCACCCTTCTTTTGTAGAAAGTAAATCTCTTATGGAAGAAAATTATTAATACATATAGCACTTCTTACTTCTTTAGAAATCGGCAATTGGGAGCAAGCACATTTGTTATGTGTTAGCTATCTTTTCTTCTGAAATATATCCTACTGGTTAACTCTCATCTTGTTGATATGAAGTTCTTGGGTAAATTCCATTTTGTAAGTATTGAAAGACTGTAAAATCAGCTGAAATGAATAAAGAACTTTCTGTAGAATTTCCTTCAAAAGGTGAAATTGAAGGTTCATCATCAGCCTCTCCTGTTAGTCATGAAAATGAAAACTTGGGGGCATTAGCACAGCCACTAATGATAGCTCTGTGTCTTGGGATCCATCAGTAGAAATCAAGACTGAACCAGAATTGTATGAGTCCAATGAAGATGATGTGAAATATTCATACACAATTAATCCATCAGTAAATGATGATCCCTTAGCTTGCAGAAAGGAAATTAAGACAGAAGGAGGTGTCTTTATATGGACAGGTATTCAAGATGAATGTAGCATACCTGTTTGTCAGGAAGGCAGTGTTAAATCGCATGAGAAAATTCAATCTGTGGAAAAGCCTTTCAAGTGTAGCGAATGCTGGAAATCGTTTTCTCGGAGGAGTATCCTCACTGATCACATAAGGACTCATACAGGAGAGAGGCCATTCAAGTGCACAGAATGTGGGAAAGCATTTTCTCAGAAAAGTTACCTTAAAATCCATATGAACAGTCATACTGGCTTGAGGCCGTTCAGATGCAGCGAATGTGGGAAAACATTTTCGAAGAAAAGTATTCTTACAAATCATATGCGAATTCACACTGGGGAAAAGCCATTCCGATGCACTGAATGTGAAAAGTCGTTTTCTCTGAAAAGTATTCTTACAGATCATTTGAGAGTTCACACCGGAGAGAAGCCGTTCAGGTGCTGTGAATGTGACAAAGAATTTTCTCAGAAAAGTGACCTCAGGACCCACATGATAGTCACACTAGAGAGAGGCCGTTCTTATGCACTGAATGTGGGAAAGCATTCTCTCGTAAAAAAGACTTGACAAGGCATGTGAGGATTCACACAGGAGAGAAGCCGTTCGCTTGTAGTGAGTGTGAAAAGGCATTTTCTCAAAAGAGTAATCTAACAGATCACATGAGGACCCATACGGGAGAGAAACCCTTCATATGAACTGAATGGGGGAATGCTTTTTATAAGAAGGGTCACCTCATAAGTCACATGAATAGCCATGACGTAGAGAAGGCATTCCAGTGTATGCATTGTGGGAAAGCATATTATCAGAAGAATGATCTTAAAAAACATATTAGAATTCACACTGATGAAAAGCCGTTCAGCTGTAGTGAATGTGGGAAAGCATTCTCTTTGAAAAGATATCTGAGGAGTCATATGGTTAGTCATACTGGAGAGAAACCATTTAAATGCAACGAATGTACAAAGGCATTTTCTCAGAAGATTCATCTCACTGATCATATGAGGATTCATACAGGAGAGAAACCATTTAGTTGCTTGAAATGTGGGAAAGCCTTTTCTCAGAAAAGTAATCTCGGAAGTCACATGAGTAGTCACAGTGAAGAGAAGTCATAGGGAATGCAGAAAAGTATAGTTTCATAAAAAATAGTCTTAAGTTGATGTGGACTTACAGAGGAAAAAGTCCTTTTTCTGTATTTTGTGGAAGAATTCACAGTAGTTTCAAACTCATGTTAGTCAAAAGGGATAAAAGTAATTTATTTCCTGCTAACATGACAGAATTTTCTCTGACAAATATATGACAGCTTGTATGTAAAGTCACCCAAGGAGGGAACAGGTTTTTTTTTTTTGCAAATAAATGTGGTAAAGATAAATATATAAAGAAAATGTGAAGAGCTAGCAGAAAAATCCTTTGTCGGTGGATAAGGAGCATTTTCTAAATGAGAGTCTTAAAAAGCGTGGGAATTCAAGTAGGACAAACACTCTTTTAGAGAAGCATTTTTGTGAACCCTATATGTACCTCATTCAAACAAAAAATAATGCTTTTGGGATTGGATATTAGTGTAGAAACTGATTAATTTCTAGGTGAAACTGAGTATTGTATGACAATATCCCAGGCTAGGAGATATCTTATGTACATATTTATAAAGAAAAAAAGTGTTTTCAAAATCCTAAATTCCTAGAAAATTAAAATAAATACTCACTTTTGCTGAAATGTTTGAGAATTCACAGGTAAACCCCTTTAATGTATCCGTATTCTGAGCTTTGAAGTAATAGCATGTCTAAGGAACTTGGTGTATTGCTTACGTGCTGCATGTTCATTCTCTGAGGATTTATCCACCAATCTCTCAAAAGACAGTTTTATACATTCAACTTACCTGTCAGATATATACTTAGCTATTAGACTCCGTCGCCCGACAGAATTCCGAATTTTGCGCACACGCTACAGGTAGGTCAGGTGATCTACCGCTCTGCCGCTGGGTGGAAGGAATAGGAACCATTCCCGTTTCCTATCAGATTTTCTCTGTCGGCCATACTGGCAACATCGTTGTTGGTATCTCCGGCTGGATTTCGTTTTTTGAATCGCAATTGATCTTCGTTTTGGACCTTTTGGTGACGTATTTGGATCCTTGGACTAGCATACGCTATTGTGGACCGTTGTTTGGATTTGTATTGGATTTTTTCATCATGATGTCTGACTCTGGAAGTGTGGTGAGAATGTGTGTGAATGAAGGGTGCAAGGTGAAGATGTCGAAAGCTTCGGTTGATCCTCACACTGTTTGTAGTGTGTGTAGAAAGTATGAATGTTCTTTCGATAACACTTGTCATGAATGTGAGAGTTTAAGTGCTGAAGGGTGGAAGTCTCTTAACTTCTTACTTGAAGAAGTTAGAGAGAAACCGGTTAAGGAAGTCTTCTTCCAAAACCGAGCCTAGCTCTCTGTCTAGTGATGCGGTGAGTAATTTTGTACCCTCTTCTAATATGATTGCTCTTTCTAATATTTCAGGACCTTCACCGAATGCAGATCCTACGGAGTCTACTTCGGAAATTGCAAGTCTTAAAGCCGCCCTTATGAAAATGGAGCGTAAAATGGCGGCTATTGAAGGTAAACAGAATATTAGTGCTGTGGATAGTGATTTGAGTGTCCTCAGTGTAGTGGAGGAGGCGTCTGATTGGCTCCACAACGCTCCCAGGCCTAGAACTCTTTCAAGCTCCCAAGCCCAGAGGAGAAGGAATGTCAAAAGCTGTACGGAGGTTGTGGAGAATCCCCACCAGTCAGACGTCTCTTCGGCAGAATCTGTAACACCGCAGACTGCCAAAGGACGCTATAGGAAAAGCGTTCTCCATGAATGTTTTTCATCATCTGAAAATTCTTCTCCCAAGCAAGGATGGAGATCTGCGGATCTTTCTCGTCCCCTGAAAAGGAATTGGGGAGAAACTAGATTAAATTCGAGTCCAGAACAATTTTCGGAGGATTTGCCGTCAGAGAGCAAGAAAGCAAAGAGAAGGCTATCTCCTGCAAAGTCGTGGGAACTGGAGAAAGACTGCTCTCCTTCCCCTCCTTTAGAGCAAAGGACTGAAACTACGAGAATATTGAAGAATATGCAGGAGTCAATTGCTTCTCTGGTCGGAGTCCTATCTAGAGATCCTCCCAGAAGAAAGGATTCTAGTCTTCCGGTAAAGAAATCTAAGGCTCCTTATTATGAAATTCCAAGAAAGGAAGTTTCTTCATCAGATGAGGAGTCTTCAGTTTCGTCTATCTTACATAGACCCAGTAAATACCGTGCTCAAGTGCCAGCCAGGCGCGAAGCGCCTACCAAAAGTGGAGCGCCTATCAGGCACGAAGCGTCAGGCGCGAGGCGCCAGCCAGGCGCAGTACACCATCCAGGCGCGAAAAACCGGGAAGTGGTTTTTCTTCAGATGAATAGGACAACCGTAAAAGGTTTGCAGAAGCTCCGGATAACAGAAAAGGAACATTCGGGGATACTGATATTCACTCAAATGAGGCGCAAGACAGACGTGAAGCGCCAGCCAGGCGCGAAGAGCCAGCCAGGCGCGAGGCGCCAGCCAGTTGCGAGGCACCAGCCATGAGCGAGATGCCAGCCAGGCGCAAAGCGCCAGACAGGCGCGAAGCGCCAGCCAAGCGCGAGTCGCCAGCCAAGTGCGAGGCGCCAGCCAAGCGCGAGGTGCCAGCCAGGCGCGAGGAGCCAACCAGGCATGAGGCGCCAGCCAGGCGCGAGGCGCCAGCCAGGCGTGAGGCGCCAGCCAGGCGCAAGGCGCAAATCAGGCGTGAAGAGCCAGCCAGGCGAGAAGCGCCAGTCAGTAACAAGGAGCTATCCAAAGGGACAATAAGGCGCCAGGCGCCTTCCAGGAGTGGAACTCCAGGTAGGCATATAGTGTCTTCTAATAGTGATTCTCCTGGAATTAGAGGTCCTTCTCATGCTAGGGAGAATCGAACTCCAGAAAGAGAACCTGGTTCTTCGAAAGTGACAGTTTCCACTTCCATGTCTCAGGGAAGATCAGTGGAAAGGAAAGAGAAGACTTCTAGATCTGTTAGTCTCTCTCCTTCCAGAAGTATTTCTCCTAAGGAAGCAAGATCACCAGATAGAGATTTTTCCAAAAGAACTCGCTCCCTTTCTATGGTAGAATTGGAAGACGTGTCGGAGGAGGAAACCCCAACCAACGAGGGTGTTTCCAATTATAAAGTATTGGCTTCTCTTCTCCTTCAAGAGTTTGGAGATTCACTAAGCCCTGCAGCTCCTCCTCCTCCTAGATCTCTTTTCTCGAGTACAAAAATCCGAAGTCCTCTTCATATTTAAAGATGAAGCCAGCCATTTCAATGAAAAAGGCGCTTCAATCCTTAAATACATGGATGAGCTCGAAGAAAGAAGCTTTAAAGACAGTTTATTGCTCTCCTCCCTGTAAGCTCGGAGGTAGGAGAGGCATATGGTATGGAACGGAGGAAGCAATGGGGCTTATGCTCCCATCTTCCGCGGAAGCTGATTTTTCAAGCTTAGTTGAAGCGTCGAGGAGGCACGCTCTGAACTCGGCGAAAACTTATTGGAGCATGTCCGAGTTGGATCAGCACCTTAAGGGACTTTTCCATGTGTTGGAAGTTTTTAACTTCCTGGATTGGTCCCTTGGGGTGCTGGCTAAAAAGGCCAAAGACCCGGACGTTTTGGACCCGGAAGTTTTACATAGTATATTATCCTGTATGGATAAGGCAGTACAAGATGGGTCGGGAGAGCTGACATCCCTATTTGGATCGGGAATTGTGAAGAAGAGATCTTTGTTTGGATCGTTCCTAACGAAAGCGGTATCTCCTTCCCAGAGGTCAGCCCTCTTGTATGCTCCTCTCTCGGATCACCTTTTCCCTTCTCACCTGGTGAAGGATATCTCAAGGTCTCTTTCTGAAAAGGCAACCCAAGACCTCTTGGTTCAATCCACCAAGAAGACAAGGCCAGCAGTAACAGTTGCAAAGAAGGCTACTCGTACGCGTATTGTGCCCTTTCGGAGAGGCTCCTCCTCTCGACCTCCAACTAAAAGGAAGACTTCAGATAAGCGAGGAAGGTCCTCCTTTTGGACCTTCAAGAAGTCTAAGTAGCAACGAAGTCCTCCAAACATCTGTAGGGGCCAGACTCCTAAACTTTGTAGGGGCCTGGGCATTAAGGGAATCCGACCCTTGGACGTTGTCTGTTCTGGAAAAGGGATACATTATACCCTTTCTAGACAGACCACCTTTATCAACATCTCCAAAGGAACTGTCGGCGAAGTACAAGGACCCTGTTCTGAGAGAGACACTTCTTCATATGGTAATAACAATGAGGAACAAAGAGGCAATAGAAGAGGTTCAGGATCCATTCTCCCCGGGGTTTTACAACCGCCTGTTCTTAGTACCGAAAGCATCAGGAGGATGGAGACTGGTCCTGGATGTGAGCATCCTGAACCGCTACGTGGAAAAGAAGAAGTTCTCCATGGAGACTTCTGCCTCGGTGCTTTCAGCCCTGCGTCAGGGAGACTGTATGGTCTCACTGAACCTTCAGGATGCCTACTTTCATGTTCCAATTCACCCATCGTTGAGGAAGTATCTCAGGTTTATGATACAAGGAAAGATCTACCAGTTCAGGGCCTTGTGCTTCGGCCTCTCCACAGCTCCGCAGGTATTTACGTATCTGATGCGGAACGTAGCCAGATGGCTACATCTGGAAGGCATAAGCATCTCACTATACCTAGACGATTGGCTGATAAGAGCCAAATCACAAAAGCAATGTTTGGAGGATCTACAGAAAACACTGGATTTGACAAAATCTCTAGGATTGCTCGTGAATCTCGAGAAATCGCAGATGGTCCCCAGTCAGGACTTAGTCTATTTGGGGATTCAGATGAATTCTCGGGATTTTTGGGCTTTTCCTTCCCAGGAAAGAATACTTCGAGGGATTCAGAAGGTCACGACCTTCCTAAAGAAAGAAAGGAGTTCAGCGAGGGAGTGGCTAAGCCTTCTAGGGACTCTTTCCTCCCTAGAACAGTTCGTGTCCCTGGGGAGACTTCATCTACGCCCGCTTCAATTCTTCCTAAGACAATCGTGGAATTGGAAAGAGGGGCAACTGTCGGACACTTTTTCGATTCCCTTAGAAGTGAAGAAGCACCTAAAGTGGTGGCTGCACCCTCTAGAAAAGAACGAGGGAATGTCTCTAGAGGTTCGGAACCCAGACCAAATCTTGTTCTCAGACGCTTCAGAGATGGGATGGGGAGCGACTCTAGGAGTAAGAGAAGTGTCGGGCAAATGGGAGAAAGAGCAAAAGGATTGTCATATAAATGCCAAAGAACTGTACGCAGTGTTCCTGGCACTGAAGTCCTTCGAAACAGAAGTAAGAAATCAGGTGATACAAGTCGACGCAGACAATACCACGGCGTTGGCTTATATCAGAAAACAGGGGGGGACGCACTCGTTTTCCCTTTACGAAATAACGAGAGATCTGTTGTCATGGGCGAAGGAGAACAACATTACCCTCCAAACCAGATTTGTGAAGGGAGAAAAGAATGTCAGGGCAGACAGACTCAGCAGGACAAATCAAGTTCTCCCCACAGAGTGGACTCTCCACGAGCAAGTGTGTCAAAGCCTGTGGACCCTGTGGGGTAGGCCACAAATAGATTTATTTGCGACATTCCTATCAAAGAGAATAGAGAACTTCTGCTCTTCAGTGGAAGACCCGAGAGCGATAGCGGTGGATGCCATGCTACTGGAGTGGTCAGGCCTCGATGCTTACGCCTTCCCTCCATTCAAGCTACTAGGATTAGTAATGAAGAAATTTGTAGCGTCAACAGGGACGAGACTAACTCTCATCGCCCCGTTTTGTCCCTCTCAAGATTGGTTCACAGAGGTACAGGAATGGACAGTGGACTACCCCAGATCTCTTCCAAACAGGATAGATCTTCTCAGACAACCCCACTTCGAGAGGTACCATCAAAACCTCCCCGCTCTCGCTCTGACTGCCTTTCAACTATCGAAAGATTGGTCAGAGCGAGAGGCTTTTCAAGCAAAGCTTCGAAAGCAATTGCTAGAGCCCGAAGATCGTCAACTATTCGGGTCTATCAATCGAAGTGGGATGTGTTCAGAAGATGGTGTAGGAAGAATAAACTGTCCTCCTCCGATACCTCTGTGACCAATGTGGCCGATTTTCTGTTATTCCTTAGAGAAGAATCCCATCTATCGGTTTCCACTATAAAAGGATACCGAAGCATGCTCTCGGCAGTTTTTAGAAACCGGGGTTTACATTTGGCGGAAGACAAAGATCTACACGATCTAATAAGATCGTTTGAAACATCTAAATCTATATCCTCGGTTCCTCCAAGCTGGAATCTAGATATAGTGCTTAAATTCCTTTCTTCAGAGAAATTTGAACCTCCCAACCGTGCCTCGTTCAGAGATTGGACGAGAAAATGCATTTTCCTCCTTTCCTTAGCTACGGCTAAAAGAACAAGTGAAATCCACGCCCTCGACTCTCGGGTGGGTTTTAAGAAAGACACAGCCATCTGTTCTTTCCAGACTCTATTTCTGGCCAAGAACGAAAACCCTTCAAAACCCTGGCCTAGGAGTTTTGAGGTGAAAAGTCTTTCAACCTTGGTGGGAGAGGAAATTGAAAGAACGTTATGCCCTGTTAGAGCTCTTAAGTTCTATCTCAAAAAGAAAGAAGAGCTAAGGGGATGTAAACAAAGTTTGTGGTGCGCAGTTCGTGATACGAAGAGACCGATGTCCAAAAATGCATTAGCATATTTTGTCAGATGCTTCCTTAAAGACTCTACGAGTAAAGGCTCATGAGGTAAGAGCTGTGGCCACATCTTTATCTTTCCAGAAGAACATGTCCATGAAAGTCATTATAAATGCGACCTACTGGAGATGCAACTCGGTATTCGTATCTCACTACCTTAAAGATGTTAGAATTACCTATGAGAAGTGCTTCTCTCTGGGTCCTTTCGTATCAGCGGATACAGTGCTGGGACTTGGAACGCATACCAATCCTTAAAAGTTTAAATATTATAATTATAAACTTGTACGTAAACCTTCCCTTTGAGATGGGTTCTCGGTTTTCTACTTACATAGGTGCTTAATGTCGCACAGGCGGCCGTTGCCTTTGTTAAGTAAGGAGCTGTGGGTATATCTTACAGGCTGGGCTGTACAAGAGACTGTGTCTTTTATGTGTACGTAAACCTCCTTTGCCTTTGTCAGTAAGGAACTGGAAATGTGCCTCACAAGACGGGTTGTACAAAAGACTTTGTCTGGTTTGTGTACTTAAACCTCCCTTTTGAGACAGTTTCAAAGTTTTCTACTGGCAAGAGTGCTTGATGTCGCACAGGCGGCCGTTGCTTTTGCCAGTAAGAGACTGCGAATAGGTCTTAGAAACTGGGTTGTACAAAATTATTTTTGTTTTTATCTTTCGTAAAGTTAAGTGTAATGTATTTGTGATTGAGTTATTGGTTGTTTGTAAGGGGTTCGGGGATAACTCCTTGCAATCTTAGAACTAACATGGCGTTAGGTTAAGGTGATCGGGATTGGTATTGTGCTCCTTGAAGAAGGTTCTTGTCATATAAGCGGATCGAAACCCTTTGACATAGCCCTTCTAGGATCGGCCAAGTAAGCGGATAAGACCCCTTTGGCAGACCTACAAGAACTCTTAGCAATAGATCAATATCTCGCAGAGGCTCTTGAGACTAAGCAGACTCCTGGGCACTAACCATGAAGTCTTCAGTCTAATCAGGTAGGAACCAAGGTTTTATTTATTTATTACCTACAACGTATGTTGTGATTTCTGTTTAAATCAGTCATTAGCTGTTTTTTACCCTCCTCCAATGGTGTGAATCAGCTAAGTATATATCTGACAGGTAAGTTGAATGTATAAAAATGATATTGTTATGATACAATAAAGTTTTATACATACTTACCTGGCAGATATATACTTAGCTATTAGACTCCGTCGCCCGACAGAATTTCGAATTTCGCGCACACGCTACAGGTAGGTCAGGTGATCTACCGCTCTGCCGCTGGGTGGCAGGAATAGGAACCATTCCCGTTTTCTATCAGATTTTCTCTATACCATCTGTCTCCTGAGGGGAGGATGGGTGGGCAATTAATTGTATATATCTGCCAGGTAAGTATGTATAAAACTTTATTGTATCATAACAATATCATGTTTTCAAGGTCAGTGAGTGTGTGTCATTTCTACCACCATCTCTGAACCATGTTCACCAGGCTTCAGTTACCAACTTGATAGTTAATGTTTTAGATGTTATGGGAGAAAACCTAATAGCTTTCCAAGACAAGATCAACAGATGGATAGTAGTCACTGATGTAACATCACATCAGATTTAGCATTTTTAACAAATCAAAGGGAAATTATCATTTGTTCTTTGTGACAAAACTGTACTGATTCTCCTTTGGCTTGAGTGTTTGGACATTTTTCTTACTTTTTCCACACTTTTATCATGTGTTGTACATCTGTGGCACATGCCATGCGGACCAGCTTTTAAAATAATATTTCCTAACCGATGATTTCCTTTCATAGACCCATCTGCTGGAAGGCAGGTGCTTTACTATTTACTTTTGGATGTTTTGGAAGTTTGTGACTTTTCCCAATGATTTCTTGTGGATTTGCCTTGAACAAGCTGATGACATAGTATAGTTTTGAAGTAACACACCACCCCAATGTGGTCTTGTTTTTGACAGAAGTGGGACTATAGTCAAACTCAGCCTTTTTGGCTGCCAAGGCATTGGCCGCACAGTTGCCACAGTTCTCTAAATACGCCACGACAGTGATGAAAAAATGTCTGATATTTTTTATACTAACTAAATATATGGTAATTACTCTGTTTCATAATAAAAACTTCATATGTTTAAGAATGACTAAGTTTTTGATGAAGAAATGAATGTTACTAAAAATGTTTTCCTGAGATTTGACATTACCTTAGTGCTGGGTTAGTGCTCCATTGCCACCTCAGCCCAACAAGGTCATTCCGTGTCACGTACCCACCATGTAAACACCTCCCGCTTCTCGCTGCCCCCGCATGCACAGTCAGACTAAGGAAATAATTTATAATGTTAATCGTTACTTTTTGAGATGAAAAGGCCTATGGCAGACACAGCCAAAGCTGCCAAAGTAAGCAAAAGGACAGTTAAAAGGATTTGCTCCAAAGCAAATCAAGAATGGTGGTCAGAGGCTGAACGCAAGAAAGAGAGAGAAAGAGAGAGAGGGGGAAAGGTGGGGCGGAAGTACCTACCTTGGGAGAAGTGGCAACAGTGTGGAAAATCCAGGGTAAACAAGACCAATGCCCCAGTGGCCAAAAAGGCTGAGTTTGACTATAGTTTGTGCCAGCTTCACACCAGTGGATTTGAAGATGATAGATCTCTGGCTCAAAGGAACTATCAGTAGAGTCTGTGCATCTTTCACAAGAGATCTTTCTCTCTTACTAAACATAAAGCAAATAACACTCACCCATAAATACATTAGTCATATTTGAGGTGAACATGCTGCATGCTGAAGGTTTCAGTCGCCTATATCAGGCACTTTCATGTGCATTCTCTTGATAAATTTAAAAACACCCCTTTACATTTGTTTATATTGATCATTGGATCCATCCTATCAAAATTGCATATCACCACTCTAGGAGGGTTCATATCAATGCTACTGGTCCATCACCTACCAATAATCACTTGGTCTCTCATAGCTTGATAACATAATAAACTTTGATTTTGTAGTACAGGCAGTCCCCAGGTTACGACGGGTTCGGCTTATGATGTTCCGAGGTTAAGGCGCTTTTCAATTATATTCATCAGAAATTATTTCCAGGGTTATGACGCCTACAACGCTCATCTTGCAGAAGAAATATGACAACAAAAATGCAAAGTAATCAATATTTGAAGTTTTTTTATGCAAAATGCAATAAGAATGCAGTTTACATAGTATTGAATGCACCCAAAGCATTAAAAGTAAGGTTTTCTTAGGAATTTTGGTGATGTTTCGGCTTACAACGATTTTTGGGTTACAACGCGTCTCAAGAATGGAACCCCCGTCGTAACCCGGGGACTGCCTGTACTGTTATCAGCTGATGATGTCATTCGAATGGAACCTTATTTTCACATCATGTAGCTTTCAGCTTAAGCAGATATTTATCTCTTGTAAGGTAATACATTGGTAATTGTGTGTAAATGCAGAATAGATAGAGCAAGGGTATCATTTGTAGGCAGAAACCATTAGCGTATGCCAAGGTCGTACCTCCCTCCATCTCCAGCATGTTACAAGGTGCATGAATTTCAGAGCAGGTTAAAATTTTACAGTGGGTTGGAAAAGCATCTCATTTCCCTCCTGGAATGGTATGATCTCAGTACATTCTCATTCCATTTCCTCTCTGTGTACCAAAGAACAAGCATATATTCTATCAGTGTGACTGTGCCTCTCTGAGATTTCTTATGCCTGAGTTCAGTAATGGAAATCCTTGTCTGTTATTTTTATTGTAATCCAGTCATATTGTATATTTTTACAGTATAATATTTAATTGAAAAATGTTTTATTAGTAAATTTGTAGAACCGATTAAAAGGTACTGTTGCCCACTTGTCAAGAAACATGGATGTAGAACATTTATTTTCTTTCCTGGCATACATCTGGGTTGTAACAGATTAATCAGTGTGATGTTTAATCCTTAGATGAATTGTATTATAGAATTTCTAGTAAATTATTTTTATAATCATGCTACTGTTTCTTTTACAGCATTGTTCCTTCTGATATCTCTTATGAGTACTACTATCTTCCCAAAGGGTTTCTCATCACTGAAGTCAAAATCATTGATGAAGAGAACAAGATGTAAGTTTATTTATTTTATTTTTTTTTTTTTTGAGGGAGAAGGGAGTTTGGATTGGGTGGCCAAATTAGAGAACTTTAAAGTTACATAGGGACCAGTATAGAATATAACAATATAACAACTAAAATTGTGTTTATTGTTGTATTGCAGTATAGTGAGTGTGTGTGTGTGTGTGACCAAGAGTCAAAATCCTTCAAATTTAATGCAATGGTCTTTATAGTGTTGATTGTTATTTATATATTCTTCCTCATGCGGTGCACTGTAGGCATTACTTAAGGTTCTTTGCAGTGAGCCTTCGACCCGTGGCTGCAACCCCCTTCGTTCCTTTTACTGTACCTCCATTCATATTCTCTCTTCCATCTTCCTCCCCACCCTCTCCTAACACTTGATTCATAGTGCAACTGCGAGGTTTTCCTCCCGTTACAACTATATCAACTTTACTGCCAGTTTCCTCTTCAGTGCTGAATGGCCTCATAGGTCCCAGTGCTTGTCCTTCGGCCTAAATTCCATATTCAATTCAATTGAAAAACGTGTTGTTGTTGATTAAACTTCAATTATGGTAAGTTACTGTTCAGTACTTCCAAAACGGCAACGTTCTTTATCCCCATGGGAAGACAACGGTTTCCTGTCGTCTGGTTTCAACCTTTGTAAACAAACTTTACGTACCGATGTCTCTGCAGATCCATTCTTGAAGTTTAGGAAAGCGGAGAGAGAGAGAGAGAAATTACCATCATCGTTGAATCTAGGCCAATAACAACCGTTCACCGGTCGTCTTTCGTAAGTTTCGAAAGACAATTGACGTAATGAAGTCGTACCTGTACGAATGTATGGTGTGAACACACACGACATCACCCTTTGCAGCTGCTGCTCCCTGCCTGTTATGTTCTAACGCTATTATTAGTAGTGAAAGCAGTCGGAATGCGCTTTTGCAGTGTATTTTTAGCAGCTCGATCGTTGCTTTTGTATTTTTATTTTTTAGGCAATTTACAAGATTAGTTGCTGGATCATTACTCTTATAAGAGAGAGAAGGTAATAATGTAACAATAATAATAGTAATGTATTTTATTACCACTCCAAATTAAGGTGTATAGCTGATACAACCTAGTCAAGTTAGTCTAACGTTTAAGTTGCACGCAATGTTCTGGCCTCATTGTTGAACGTTAGAACAAGGACCTTATGGTTATAATTAAGCCCCAAATAATTAAAAGACCGACAAAATCCTGTGGCATACCACAGCCCTCCATAGAAAGGGGAAAAACGGTTTGACCGTAACGAGAAACATCCCACTGAAACCGGATTGGACCAGCGAACTTAGGATACGGTTTCATCCTTGGAAAGTAAGGTCGAGTCTAGACCGTTTAGACCCGTAGGTCTTGGTCTAGTCTTCATTAATGTTTTAAAAAAATGCACCGTCTTAGACCGACTGCTTAGTCAACAAAGACATTAAATTAATAGGCCTAGCAAGTCTCGCAGAGTAAAATGCCGAATAAAATATTGAAAGTAGTGGTAAAAGAATACACATGCATTAAATATGTCTTAGTCCGATCGCCAAGATTACTTCCCACTCCCCCTTACAGTGATGAACTAGATTTAGATTATAATATAGTCGACCTCCGAATCGTACAACGTGTCTCGTGGAGAGAGAGAGACAAGGTTGTATGTAATAGGTACTCTTAAGTTGACCTTCACATTGACCATCCTTGGCGGAGAATTAGAAGAGAGAGGGGAGCGGGAAATGATGGCGTCACGATGACGTATGATAGACTATAAAAAAAATAATTGATAGGATTTATCTGAGAACTTTTGTCTTGCAACTTCTCGGAATTCTCGTTGGGAATTGGAAATCATCATCTCAGAGAGAGAGAGAGAGAAAGCACTTGACAAACATAACAGAATTTTCTCCGTAGGTGGATATTACCGTCAGTGCACCTCACGCGGTGCACTGTAAGCATTACTTAAGGTTCTTTACAGCGATCCTTCGGCCCCTAGTTGCAACCCCTTTCATTCCTTTTATTGTACATACATTCATATCCTCTTTCTTCCATCTTGCTATCCACCCTCTCCTAACAATTGTTCATCGTGCAACTGCGAGGTTTTCCTCCTGTTACGCCTTTCAATTTTTCAAACCTTTCTATTCTCAGTTTACGTTTCAGCGCTGAATAACCTCATAGGTTCTAGTGCTGGTCTTTGCCCCAAATTCTTTATTCCATGCCATTCCATAACAGAATTCTGAATTATTATTATTATTATTATTATTATTATTATTATTATTATTATTATTATTATTATTATTATCCTAGTGTGTAAAATAACGAGTGTTTTGAGAATGTAGGAATACAAACATGAAAAAACTCGAAGCTTACACGGACACCCTTGAAGCGAAAAGCAATCTAATCGTTACTTGAAAGGTTTTTGTCAGAATATACTATATAAACCATATTACGTCGTCACATTCATTGGAACAAGCCAAACAGACTAGTACTCAGATTTGCCAACTAGTTTCTGCAGATTCGAATGCCCATGTGTAAAGAAAATATAAGAACGGCAAAGATAAAGTAAAGAAAGTAAAAACAACGAACGGGTTAAGACCGACTTCAGCGGGAGCCAAGTTTGACAAAGCATGCGGTGTATAACCTACAAGATTGAGTGGTTGTTTTTAGTCGAAAGAATGAAGCTTTGTAGCCATTTTCTGGTGAAGCACCACAATACGTTATGAAACCACCTTTGATGAATTTACTTGTCTGGCAACAATGGGAAATGAATTGCAGGAAGTGCTCTGGAACAAAGAATTGTCGGCACGAGTTCGACTACGTGTGATATGCGCAATTTTCATCCATTAATCGAATTCTCACAGTGTGGGTCTATGTACTTAGGCCTAAAAAATCACCTGCTATACAGGGCATGGCATGGTGCGCTTTGGTTTAATACTATTTTACCATTCCTCCACACTCGCAGTCCCACTGTTGGCTTCATATATTTCTTCATATTTCTGGAAAAATATTCACAGTTAGCAGTTCGGATAGGGTTTCTGATTAGTACTACCATAGTTAGTTCACACTACCACAGCTACAGCTAAAACTTAGCTTCAGATGGCTGACAGTTGCGAAGGAAAAGGTAAGTTTGTTCAGCCAAAATTCTCGACGTAAATGTGGTAGTAGTTCATTTTTAATCCTTGACTTGATTACTTCAAAGTTAGGGTATTAATTTTCAATGTGCACTGGAAAAGTACGCCCATTCTAAATGTATGCACTCGTGCATCTGTGATAACACACACACACACACACACACACACACACACACATATATATATATATATATATATATATATATATATATATATATATATAGAGGGGAGAGAAGAGGGAGAAGAAGGGAAGAAGAGAGGAAGAGAGAGAGATAGAGAGAGAGAGAGAGAGAGAGGAGAGAGAGAGAGAGAGAGAGAGATCTTATTTCGGTTTTTCATTGATTTGTATTTGATCCCACGCAGGACTACCTCGTTACCTTGTTTGCTTGTCTACCACACGAGAAATCCTGAAATATTCCTGATGTCAACCGTGGGAATTTGTTTATTGATGCGGGCACATAAATTTCTCTCTTTCTTATTTGGTTCAGTCCTGAAGAACAACTAGACGTATCCTGAATGAAGCAATGGAAGGAAGCTCAAAGATGGTAGCCGAAGGGAAAAAAGTACACTAAAATATATATATATATATATATATATATATATATATATATATATATTCATATATATATATATATATATTATATATATATATTATATATATATATATATCATATCTATATATATATATAGTATATATATATATATATATAAATATTATATATATATATATATAGTATATACATATATATATAAGATATATATATATATATATAATATATTACTAATTATATTTGCTAATTAAATGACTGGCCTTTAACTTTTTTTCAATTTGGTAATTATACATACGAAGTAACTCCGTTCTCATTAAAGCTTTCATAATATTTGATACTTAACGTGTGCTTGAAAAAATCACAGTAAAGCACGTAACTTCATTATATAAGCGAATATCACATGAAAATGACGGGCAGAAGATCAGCACCAAATGAGATACAGTTGGAAAAAAGGTTACAATGTAAACAAGATGAAGACTACCAGATGGTTAATTGTCAAAAAGGTAAAAAATAGGGAGAAAGAGGTAATAGTCTGTTTCTCCATGCACTTCTGTGTTATAGTATCGACATATCCATATGCACGTAGGCGGTATATCCTTTTCCAATAACCATTCTGCGATTAGCAATATACATTGACGTATATTTAGGATTTTTTTTTTATACTCCGCATGAATGACTGGTCCTTTGTCCCTACACAATATTGGATGTTTTCCCGAAAAATGTACCAGATTTTTCTTCTTCGTAAGTTATTGCGCAAATGTTACCATCTGCATCATTAGTGATCATGAGAGTACAATCTCTTCAATACCTAACCAGCCAAAAATAACAAAATTTAAAGTGAATGACGTCATGAGAAATGTGCTCTTTTCCATTCAGTTTGAAGGCGAGATGGTAGCACCGGCTAATGGAACGCCTTGACCAATCATGGGCGGCGTGTGAACAATGACGTCACGATGCAGCAGAACTCGGCCTATCGTGGATAACGACGCGACGGGTAAGGACGTCGGTCCCGCCAGTTAAGGTAATATTTTACTGGTCGCCTGTAACTAATCTGTTAATTACCTTTGAACTTAGTACGTTGCTACATCACACCCCTTGTACTGTCATGTAGTCTTCAAAGGTAAATTACAGTTTAATTACAGTCGACCGAATAAATATTACTTTAAACTCTTGTTCAGTAGGTAAAATAACAGGAAAACGCCAACTGCCTAGTCTACTACCGCGGAATGCGGGCTTAGAATTACCTAAATTTTAAATTTTTTTTAACTTAACGAGAACTAAATCAACTTGTTTCATAATTTACCATCGATCAGGGACTTCGATATTTTTAAACCTTGTAAAGTATAGAGTATGCAATTTATTTTTTATTGTAAACTTAACTTCGGTGCTTCATATTTGTTAATTTCTGAAAGATCCAGTAAATTCTGGCGAGTGGTACTGTCTACAAGTGTCTTAAGGCCCCTGGCTAGAATGTTAGGTACTGGTGCTTAGTGTTCAAAGGTAGTTCGGATTTGCCTAAGAACTGATATGTCATATTAAGAAATTGCTTGCAGAACTTTCCTCTTGATAGGAAAAGCATATGTGAAACGGGGAAACACTGATTAGTTAATTTTCAATTTTTTTCTGTGAATAGGCCAACATTCCATATGAAACCTTAAAATGATATTCATGTGCATTTTCCAAAAAATACTAACTTATAAGAAAATTGAAAGCCTCTCCTGTTAATGTTCTTATCTGCTAGGATTGATGATAAAAGCAATTGTAAAAGTGCTGTAAACTGTGCTTCGCAACAGAAAATTGGTGGTTACACTTGGTAGGCTGGATATTTAGCATACAAAGTATTGAAACTTTGAAACTCTTAGCGGCTATTTAATCATAAAACATCAGTTCACAAAAGTGCTCTCGTAGCCTTCTAAGGGCTTCAGATACGGATTTAGGTAAAGTATCTTTCTCGCCTACGGTTCCTTTTTAAATGGCTGGTTAAGCAAATGGCTTCGATGGATAGCTATTTAAAAGATAAATGTAAGAGGATCACACGAAGATATCGTATAACAGTTTCTTTTAGCTAAACATTATGGAAAGTGGTTTATATAATGTAGTTCAGTTGAGGTAATCTGAAAAGTCTACTGAGGGACGGGTACTAACTGAACTTGGCAGAAGCTCTGCCGGGTTGTGTGCTTAGTACCAGCCCTTCGGAAAGGAAGTAACACACATTGTAAATTTCTAATTTCCTCTGAAATTTTCAATTATCACCTGTACTGCAGTCTTTAGTATATTAACAAAAATTAATTATTTATCTTCGCGCTGAACTTCCTTTATATTTACCATTTAAAGATGTTTAGTCATGTGTAAATATTGACCGTAGAAGGAATGTTACTGCTCCATGAGAAGGGCAGAATGTTGCCTTTTGAACTCTGTAACGATGTAAGAGGATTATTAGTAACTGTAGTTCCACTGGAATACCAGCTAACAGGGTGACTTTGGATACAGTTTGCTTTGGTAAAGTTTCTTGTTTGATGGTGGATATTGAAACATTTCAGTGCAGACTAACTGAATTGTTTGCTCTTTATTTTACCCACATACTCACAAGGAGGCTTGGGAGTCAAGTTGAATGTTTCGTATTCTATACACAAGTCATTAAAAAAATTAGTAATAACTCACTTAAGCCTTGAGAAATAATTTTTGTGACGTAAATTCATAAATTTCATATCCCTATGATGGTGCTGAATGGTTGTTTGCATTTGCTAATAAGTTTTTGGTAGCGGTTTTTGTAGGTAATGTCAGTATTAATGACTTATTTTGGTAATTCTATACAATAGCTCCGCCAGCAAGTTATAAAATTTAAGTACTTTCACTAAAAAGAGGTTAGTCCAAGGTTTCGTTTGATATATAAATCTAAGTGGCGCTAGGTCTAGAAGGGGTTTAAAAATCAAAAATAAATTTGACCCACCTGAAAAAAACTAAGTCCCTCGACTTCATAACTCTCTCAAATTCCTCTTCAGAGGGAGCTCTCGTTTGTTCGTTTGTACGTTAGAAACATACATTATGTCATTATTACATCATGACTGTATTCTACGTAGCAAGACGTCACCCTAACGTCATAGTTTTTAACCAATGATGATTATCCACATTTTACTTGGGACTAGCATTTTAACAAAACTAGAATCACATGACTTGAATACCCAATCAGGTGACAGTTTTACCAGGAAACTTACACTTTTCGACACTTTTCACACTACTTCCACCACTAGTTTTTCAGTCTTTTTTGAGAGCCATGGAGGCGTGCGAACCTTCAAATTCTGGTGCGGTTTCTCATTTACCATCTACTTTGATATAATTTTGTGGATTTTCTCCCAAGTGGCCTTGTTTATTGCTAATTCTACATGTGCCATTATTCGTATGTTAAAACGGATTCGTTAATTCATTCCCCACCCACAAACCCTGGTTTCCCACTGGGGGTCCCCAAGATTGGAAAGGTTAACAAATAGGGTAAAAATACTGTTCCTCCTCCTCAAAAAAAAAAGTTGGCTTTAGATAAAGCACAAGTAATTAATTCATCAGAAAAAATATCAAAATTATTAGTGGCGGAGCTATTGTATAGAATTACCCTTATTTTTTTTTTTATTTTTGAGGAGGGCTTGGAAAGCTTTTAGTTGAACCTGATTACCACGCTCCACAAGAGATTTTGTTTGGTTGCGTAGAGAACAACATTAATTTGAAGGGGTGGTTTTATAGTTTTCATAGAATATTCAAGGGGTGGCTCAATTTCCATGTATGAAAGTGACGACATTCTTTGAGCGGATTAAAGATCCCATAAGAACTGAGGTCTAAATCCTTTAATATTTTGTTCAGATTAGACTTGTCTGAATGCACTAATAAAAAAAAAAGCGTGGAGTAGATTTGAACGATGATAGGGATAGTTTCAAAGCCAGTCACTCAGGAATAGTGCTAAAGTTAGTCAATCAGAAGAGCATTAGTATAGCTGTAAATTCTTGAGTGGTCATTTTGACACGCTAATATTGAGTCATGCAGAATTTAGTTTTATTCGAGAAAGGATGAATTGTTACTCCTTCATTGGGTTTAATTTGTTTGAACCATTTGTCTGCACAGTTGTGCTGGTTGTTGGTAACGAAACCAGTTTTTTATGGAAGTTCTCCTATCGATCCTCATGGTATTGTGAGGACCAGAGAGTAAGACAGGTAGCTGGGTACTGATAATTCATTACGTTGTTGGTGTTTGAGGTTAAGCTGCCCTTATGCTAGCACGGGCTCTTGCTCCTAGAGCAGCCCATAGCAATTTATTACAGGTAAACTGGCTATAGAAGAGGCTGCGGTCGGATATGTAGTATCCTGCCTGAACAGAGAAACTGGGTCTGGGCCGGAAGGATTTGTTTTCTCGGAGACATAAATTTAAAGATAATAAGATATACAAATAGTGAAATTACATGAGTTATACATCGGCGGCAAGCCCGCGGAACGCTCTATAGATGATGATACAATAAAAATATTGAAAAGGCGTTGTCCTTACAGTATTTAGCAATTCAGTTTTTAACTTGTCAACGTCATGCCTGTTTCTCAAAAGGTAAATTTTAGGTAGTCATCTTCAAAGCTCGTGGGTAAGCTTTTATTGTCCATGTAAATAACTTTTTTTTTTTTGTTCAGAGGGTCGGTCTTCACTAATGCTAATGATTGAAGTTATGGTTCTTTCTAAAAAGGCAGTATTCCAGTTTTAACACAAACTAAATCCTACAGCAATCGATGCCTCCCTATTCGGCTTATCGACCGAATTTGAGTTTTTACTATTAAGGTAACGTGGTTTGTTCAACAAAGTTGTGTAATAGTGATGTTAAACTTACCACAGGCTGCATTTTTTTTATGTATACGGTGTTGATATTGGTTGACTGAGTTAGGTATTCTTCCTTTTAGTTAATGGAGTTTTTAAGTTGGATCCTGTTAAGTCGTAGCTTCTCGAATTTCTATATTTGAATGGCTTGAGTATCATTAAACAATTTGATTTTAATGTGCATCCTCGACCAGTGTTTAGTTTCCTTACATAGATTACAAGAAAGTTTCTAGTATACTACAATGTTTGCCAATTGGTTTAGATTATATCACTGTTTCTTCAGTGGATTCTAGAAGCTACTTATTAGTTTTATTAGTTTCATGACAATCCATGGTTTGTGAATATTGTCATACAATTTTAAAATTAAAGTTCGAGCTGTAATTGTCATGATGCCTGCAGAACGGACTTTCCGTGAAATTGACTTAGATTGATTGATCTTTAAAATAAAAGATCTGTAAAATGAAAGACCTGAAGTTGGAAAAACTAATTATCTGAAGCAGTGTTTTCGGAGGTCTTTTACGTGTAACCAATTTAGACATATTTGTTGTGAAATCTTAATTTTAAAAGATTACAAAGTTGTCATCGTTTAAGATTTTGCTGAAGAGCGCTTTGGTTTTCTCCTAATGTGGTTTTGACGAAAACTAGAAAATATTTAGTAGTGGGAAGTAAACAATGAATTCACCTAACCCAGATCCATTGAAGTATATCTTAAATTAGTGTAATAAAAAGTTATTCTGAAAGTGATTGCTTTTAATACATTTGAATTTATAAACAATAGCATTTAAAGTAGTGAATTCTGAGGGAAAAGTCTGCCAATAGTCCCGACAGCTATTGCTAATAAACTGTTCAAGGATCAGGTTTGGTGCTAAAGCTTGAAGGGAAACTCGAAGATTTTGAGAAACTGACACATAAAAGTAGATGTTCGATTTTAGCCCGTATAAAAAATGCACTGCACAATAATTCCGATCAATTGAACAAACTTAGTGGGATAGTTCTTAAATACAGGATACGGAACGCTCATTGAATAAGGATGGAACCAATGATAAATTGTCAGGAAAACAGGAAGCAAAACAGATACCATGTAAAAATAGACTTAGTAAAATAGGGTAGCCCAGAAAATGGAAATAAAGCTTAAAGGAAGCGAACATATTTAAATTCTGTTGAAAATGTGTCTTTCAACACCACAGGTGGTGAGGTTAAAGAATTTTATTTTTAATGAATTATTGATTTAATGACTGGTAAATTTTTGTACTTGTCCTTGACGATTTTTCGCCGGTCAGGAGTACTACCACTGTATCAGTGGAACAGCCTCTATATCCAAACAATTTTTGACGGCGCCCAAAAGTCGCTTATGAAGGCTGCAAGGCTTCTATGGCTTCGTTCTTGAAGTAATTTGTAAAGAAACCTTATACTTAATACTAGTTTAGCAATTCATTTATTAACGAATCCTGTTTCGGTGATGGGTTCTGTATAGATCAGACGCCGTAACACTGAAATGACGGACTTAACGAAAATTTTCACTAACCTCCTTGACTAGCTAATGATGGCATGACATCACGAAAACTTTAGTTTTTCCAATTAACTTTGTCTAGAAAATCTGAAATGGTTACCAATATGCCCCTTCAAAAACTTGGGTTTTAAAATTCCCAAAATTGTAAAATGGTCAAGATGACTGAATCGAATTTCCTTTACGTACAAATTCAGAATATTTCTTACTTTAATTGTACTAAGGTATAAACTGATATGTTAGTAGTTTTTAGTGATTGCTTTAACCTCATCACAATTTCATTACATGGCAATTTGTAGTTATAAAAAAATCTTGCAGTCAAAGTAATTAAGACCTATGTAAATTTTTATTACTGATAGGTAGTTACAGTACTTGCCCATAAATGAACACTCAATGGTTAGCAGTAGTGTAATGGAACAATGAAATGGAAGCTGAACGTTTGTTTAAATTTGTCAATAGAGAACTGACTATCCAACTCTATTGGGAGAGGTTATATGAAAGCAAATACTGAAAACTTAATGAGGTAATGTGAACGTTGAACACGAAACTCAGCAAGGTACTGTTATGGCCAACTTAACTGGTAGATATGTAAGTGGAAGCAGAGTTGATATAAGAAAATCAATGGTCTACATTGAAATAGTGTGCTCTTACACTAAAGGAAACAGCTATGCAGAGTTCTGACGTACCCGGTTTTTAGAACTTTCCCCCCAGTGAATTAAATTGAATACTCAAAAAGGAATATTACAAGAATGCCACCTAACCGGTAGAGCAGTTGTAAGCTTTTAAATTTTTACGGAATTGTCTATTAGATCATTGCACTTTATAATTTTATCAGGTTTAGTCAAAAATATATTTTAAGATTGCTTGACTGAAGTTGCCACGTTGTAATTTCAACTAGTTCTGCCCATTTGCAGTCTTTACATTAAGTTCTGTGATATCTCGGTCTTCCCGTCATTAACTTTTATCGGGTTTTTAAAGCTGAACACTTTTGGTTAACTTTGTCGGTATTAGTCAAGGTCGGCAGTAGCAAGTTTCCTTTTAGAAGGAAATTGCTTTTAGGCAGTGATTGAGGATCAGTAAAACCTTTTTCATACAATTCATAACTCCTGTGTTCTTGAAGTTCATTAAATAAGTCCAAAAGATACTACTAAATTTATTCGCGATCTGCTTTCCACACGAAGGAAACCTGGGCGTGCTGTATTTTCTCCTACTTGAGCCATTTTGAAGAGATAGTTGTAGTTAAATGAAGTTTGACCAAACCAAAGTTGTGGATATTTTTTTTTATTCTGGAGCACATTGATCATAAACATGTCTCTCGTGGGAATCCATTTACCTTTTTATTTTGGTTCAGAGTTGTCCACTCTAAGACTACAACCAAATGTGAAATTGAGATATTGATGAACTGGAAATATTGTCCAGTTTTGAAGCATGAAAATGTGTCTGGAACTTGGGTTAAAGTTTTTCAATTAGACTTTGAAACGTTAATGCATAAAACTAATAAAACATATTATGTACTTGGAATAAGGAAAAAAAACCTGAAACTGGTCTCTGAGACTGGGGTTCGCTGATGCTCATTAGTTTATGCGAGGATTTAAAATGGGTACCTGGAAAGTTCAACTTGATGTTGCAGAAGCATTGCATATCAGCAGTTAACCACCATTGTCTTTGTATTTGATAAATTTGTAATAAAATCCTTATATATTCCCAATTGATATCCATTGTGAATTCCGAATAAATTTGAGAGATTCCAGTTGAAGTCCTGCAGGCTTTAAAATAGACAACCTCAGACTTATCTAAATGGGTCATTGAAAACTAATTTTTTTTGCAGATCAGTCTTCAATGATAAGATGAGACGAAGATTCAATTGGATTTCAAGACCAACGAGAATTAACTCATTCTACAAGAGTGGCTGCATCTCTTCTAGCTTTGCCCTCAGGTCTCGACAAACTGACTCGACCGTCTTGTCCTCTCAGTCGAGTCATGTCGAATAATCATGTGGTCGAAGAGAAATGATCGAAATGGAACTTGGAATAAATTTCATGGAGCCATTAGAATAACAAAGGTTGTCTAAACAATAGTGAGGTTCCAGAAAGAGTACAACTGTACTAATATCAATACGTATAATGAATCTCATCAGTATCAGTAAAATTTAACAATATTAAGTATCCAGCAGTTTAAAGTTTACGAACACTTAATATACGATTCGTACAAGCAAAATATAGGTACACAACTCCTCACTTCTCAACACACAAAAAAACCTCCGACCTAGACAGTGCTTGTGCTTTCTGAAGGATTGCATTCATAGAATCTAGTCGGGGATCTCAAGGGTTGAGCAGTAAATTTTGTACCGATATTTCTATTTTCATGAAGCCTTCCTGACAATTAGGTATCACTTCAGCGATCGCTTAGATAGGAATATGACATTTCATACTTCAGAGATTGGCTCTCGATTAATAAATTTTAGATTTCCTACTCACCTCTGATGTAGTTTGATAAAGATGTTTCTAGTTCAATTCTAGATTACTGCTCTATACTACAAACATTGTTTTTTTTAAGCTTCGGAAATCTCTTATCGATTGAATGGTATTTTCAGTACCAAGTCTCTCTCTCTCTCTGGAATATGTGATTTAGGAATAAGCCAAGCACCGGGACCCACAGGGTTATTCAGCGCTATGACGACAATGAATGAAAATGGAAATTATACATGTAATGAGTTTAAATACTGTTTAAAACTGTAAAATAATTTATTTTATTTTTAATGTTATTAAAAAATGTCCTCCACCCCCTCTCTCTCTCTCTCTTGTTATATTAGGATATAGATCTAGCTTATTTATCGATTCTGTATTCATAAACTGCCAACACTGCGTTGGTAGCCGGGACGACTAATGTATGTAACTTCAAATACAAATTTAGTATTCTAGCTAATCTGACAGTCTAACAATCACCAACACTACACACCAATATTCCAGCCGACACCAACGCTTCAGTTTACCAACATACAGTGCATGCACTGCCATTAGTGTTCCACAAACACCGACATGGCAGCTAGCCCATGATTTCATATTTAATCATGAATATCAAAGCTTTTTGTTAAGGATATACTAGAGTTGTAGGATTTGAGTGACTAAATATTTCATTGTATTCAGTTTTAAATAAGACCGTAATGTATTGGTTTTATATAGGCTGTTATTAAAAAAACTACTATGGTGTCGTTCCCCTCGGTTTGCTGGTAGAAATGTGAAGTGTGTTGGCTTAATATTTCATGGTTGTTTTATAATTTCGAGGTTATTTTTGTTTTTTCAATAACCTTAATGAGATTGACTTGAAAGGCAAACTTGTCCCTGCTTTGAGAAAGCATGCCACTCATAAGGAGAAAGGAATTTTATCTCGCGTAAATAGTTCATTCCAGTTCTTCCAACCTCCATAATGGACTAAGCAGTGTAAAGCTGACAATTGTAGGACATTAAACCTTTTCCACCAAAAGCATGTCGCTATGACGTCAGTGTCTGTGGCCTGCGAGTTCGATTCTTGGGCGTTCCACTGAGGGGTTAGAGATGTGTGCTTCTGGTGACAGGTGCACTCTCGACGTGGTTCGGAAGTCACGTGAAGCAGTCTGTCCCGTTGCTGAGTAACCATTGGTTCCATGCAACGTAAAAACACCGTACGAACAAACTGTCACATGTATGGATGGCATCAAATATTTTCTCTAATTTGGGAGCTTGCTTCTCTTCCTTTTTCCTCTCCTCTTTTAATTTCCTCTCTCCTCTCGTCTTGTCTTACTTCCCTTCTTCCTTTCCTCTTGCATTTCTGTTCATCTCTACATCTCAATATTTCTCCTCCCCCTCTTCTACTTTCTCTCATCAAATTATTATAAAATTTTCGTCCCAAACCCCTACCCGGTTTTCTGTTATCCTCCCCATCTCTCTCTCCTCCACCCTGACCACCGGTTCCTCCCTCAGGTCTTTATAGAGTAGATTGGCAAAAGAAATTCTACCCAAATCTTCCTGGCTCTGTATTATTCAGCTTTGTGCCTGAAGAACCACTTTCTTTTGAGCATATATTGCTTTCCACTCCTTTGGATTCGCATTGTGATGTTTGTAGTCGTATCTTCAAGGCAGTTTCTTTTCTAAAGCCTTTTTCCTTAGCATTAAATGGGTGGCCACCATTCCCTTCATTTTCTGTAGTCCTTCAATTGCATGGTATCTTGGATTTAATCTTAATCTCGAAATGCTTCGGAATTTCATTCCTACTTTTTTCTCCCGTAGTTTAAACCTTCAAAAGGTGATATATTGCTTTCTCACTGTTGTCTATACTATTGTGCCTGGTCTATTATGAGGTACTTCGAAATGTTCAAGTTGAGATGATCAAATGCTAAAATTCTTTTGAAACTAATTTGTTTTATAGTGGAGAACTCGATCAATACCCTTATTAGCAATTCCTTTCTCCTTTCTACCTGCTGTTATAAGCCAAAAACACGATACAAGTTTTGTATAGTGAAAGTTCTGACACGAAATTGCACATGAATGCTGAAATTAGTCGAATTAAATTTTCCAAGCAGATTTTAAAATGTGTGTATTACATTTAAATGCGTTCATTTCAACTGCTAAATCAACATGGTCTTTGGCGAGGTTTTCTCATGTTTTTTTCTATTAGAGAAGTTTTAATAACTATTCATTTCTAACTGTACGTCATTGAAAATAAATGAATTTCTTATGTGTTGGCATTTTCATATTCAGCGGAAATCTGGCAAATTTTCAGTTCTATTGAGCCGGGCTTAACCCCATGGGAATGAATTGGATTTCTGAAATTTGAGTTAACGGACTACTCTTATATGTACAATATGTACAAAAATATTTCGAATGTCAGTGGTTAGATGTGCTGATGTTTTAATTCGAACTTGTGAAATATTGAATAGAAAATTAGAATTCAACAATCACATTAAGATCTTAGAAATCCGATATTTACAGTCAATTATCTGGTGTTGCCTTAGTCGGTTAAGACCTTAACCATTTCCAGTTTCTATATTCGTAATTTGCAGCATAAAATGGATTGTGTAATATGGAAGTGGCAATACTTTCCATTTTGCTACATCTCTCATTTATACACTTCACAAACTATCTCAATGCCAAAGCCATGTTGATTTCCTTTGTTTTAATGTTCAAAATTTCATTTGAAAGGTGACCCTTTAGATTTAACACCCTCTTGTTTCTTCAATAACAAGGTGCTTGGTCTGAATGTATAATTCATCCCCAGTCTATTAAAAGATTCCAAAAAATAATTTTAACTATATAACACTTCTATGGGGTTATTCAACATCTGTAAAACCAAGTATTTAATAGAGATTCATGTTTGATATCATAATAGATTTAGGCACTGGCAGCATTATACGGTAAATGTTTTGGTTTATTATGTTTTAATGGTAATAATTGGAAATATTAAAACTTGAAATTTTTAAAGTGGAATAATGTAATCCCACCGTGCAACTTGAGCAATTTCTTAACTCAACATTCAAACATAAGCAACTGAGGCAATGTTCCCACAAGCTTATAGCTAAGGGAAGAATGCCCAATAATTTCTTAGATAGTTCTTGTGTACTTTCATTTGGGAAAATTTACAATGAAAATATCAAACAAAACCATTCCAATGAGTTATGCTAGTTAATGTAGGCTACTGGAGATAATCATGCAATATGTACATTAATACTCTCGTAAAAATTCTGGTAAAATGGAAAGTTTGAAAAATCACATTGGCAAATGAATATGGTGCTTTTAAAATTTAATAAGCGTACTGCAAGGGAGAACTACCAGCTATTTATTAGGTAAATTTGTGTTGCGGTTTCCTTAAGGGGGAGGGGGGGGGGGGGTAAGGGGCTCTTGATTTTCCATCTGCTCCATATTTAGCAGGTTTTGTATGGGACAGTTATTAAGCATTACATATTGGTTCGTGCAGCAGCCTTTACTGTTTAGCATAAGCTATTATGCTATTATACAATTTTTCGAACTATCGCAGATGCCGCTGTACAATTTTGTTCACTGTCAAGTTTACTTAATAATAGTGAAATTAACTCTTGGGAATGTTTGGCAAAAATTTTCAATATTCAATGGTTCTGTAGTAGAATTTGTGCAAAAATTATTTCAAAATGAGCGCTGTTGCTTGGATTAAATTAATATTTAGTACTCTTAACATAAAATACTTGGAAAGGAACTGAATAAAGATGGACCCTTAAAGCATGCTTTTATTTTCGAAGAGTTAGAGAGTAGTAAATATAACGCTTCAATACCGTACCAACTTTTTTTTTTTTTTTTTTTTAGCAAATATAGCACTTCAATCCTGTACCTTATTTTTTTTTTCCAAAATACAATATTCAGTCCCCTCCCCTTTAAAATGTCACATAACCAAAGGTAATCTTGGACACTGAAAAACTGAGACACCTGAGTTGCCTTGTTAAATCAACATCTCAAGACATAATCAAAATTAAGATTCAACATAATGCGGCTCAATACCCTCCGAGGACCTTAAAGGCCTGTCCACATGACCGGGGCTGATCGGCGGGCCTCCCTTCTAACGGGCACACTTGACGGGCAAACCGTCAAATTGCCCGATGGGTCTTGTAGCAAAATCACCATGGTGGTGCCTGATGGCTTGAGCTTCGACCCTGGCAGACGTACGTTAACCATATACATTTCTTTTACTGAGCCATTCTTTGCACCATATCCTCCTCTTTTTCATTACGCACAAAGCAATTATCATGCTGCACAATATCTTCTTTGTGGTAGGCATCATGTTTATCGTACCGCACTGAACACACTACTGGCATCATCAGGCATGCCCACCTCTCCATCGCCTCACCCGTGTGGACAACATTTACGGTTAAGTCCGCCAGAATTTGCCCGTCAACCCCTGAGCACGTCGATCAGGCCCGCTCGTGTGGACAGGCCTTTAGATGGTCAGGCTGGCTAATTGGTACTACAAAGGACTTCGATAACAAGAGCAGCAAGTAATAGTCTGTCTCAAATTGCAATTGCCTGACCTTTCATAACTTTAATACCATTTATACACAAGTTATTTCCTGCATTATTTATACAGAGGTTGAACAACAAAACACAGTTTAGACATGTCATTTAATATATTAAAGCAAACAGCTACCCTGAAAAACTAATAGTTCTTAACAAATGAATCCAAACGAATACAACCCTCATGATTACAAAAACTATTTACTTAACATACAAGACTCCAAACAATGTTAAGTACCCTAGTGCCAAAGAAAACTCGTAAACTATTCCACTTTTTTCAATCATGAACTAACTTATGGTCGAAATATTGCCCAATAAAATTAACCACAATGAACCAGAAAAAACTCAGTGCAATAAAGACCAGCAAATTAAGACAAATTTGCCAAAAATCAAAGCCATTTCATTCACATACTACACACCTCACAGAGGTATTCCCAGCTTCTCTTGTTAACATAGTCGTTGAAATTCTACCCACTCAACATTCCAAAAAGGCGGAGATCTTCATAAAAGTTCATGACGTACCAGTTATCTACAAAAGGATAAAACATGCCAAAGTTAAGTTGCAATAATCCCTGGATCTTAAAAGGGGAAATTTCCTGGCTTACACTTTAAAACCAATGATAACAAAACCAAAGTAGGATCACTCAAATATAACTGCCCATTAAATAACATTCAACTTTAGAAATCCCTCAAGAATGGATGCAAAGAAAAAAAAAATTAAAACCAATTATAACGAAACCAAAGTAGGGTCACTGAAATACAACTGTCTATCAAATAACATCTAACTTTAGAAATCCCTCTAAGAATGGATATAAAACAATTTAAAACCAATGATAACAAAACCAAAGTAGGGGCACTCAAATACAACTGTCCATCAAATAATATCCAACTTTAGAAATCTCTAGAAAATGGATAATAAAAATCTCTGCAAACTTTGGAGTGACAATAGGCTGAACTCTAACACCAAATAAAAAAATCAAAAGTTCAAAGAACAATTAAATGGATTTGTAACCCTTCATGGCATTATGTACTTCAACAAGGAATCAATCTGTCATATACTTAGACATATTGTAAGTACAAACAACAAGATTTAATTCACATCTTAACAAACCTAACCAGAAGAAAGGTTCCATGTAAAAATTGCAAAAATGGCATTAATGACAACCACTCCTGCACCAAGCTACATCTGTTAGGGAGAAACTTGACCTGGCCCTGCCCCTGCCCCTCACTCGCAGATATGTATTAAAAACAAGCAATTAAAAACATTACCAATAAAGGAAAAAAGCACCTCGCACCTTATGGCCTGTACTAACAAGCATGAAAATCAGGATTCCTTTAAAATTCATTGTCAATTTACTTAACAGTGAAAAGACTTTGATTGAACACTACTAAAGCAGACCTCAAATAAAGTATTCAGCACCTTACGAACAATTCTCCAAGGCAATTAACTATTCCAGTCTCGATATTAAAGAGGACATTAGTCGCACAGACTTGAATAGCATAAAAATTATCAATAAGATCAACTGATCAAAACATTCCTGCAGCAACTGTAGCTTTTTTTCATCTTCTGCATAGTACGTTGGAGATTGTGAGAATGTCTGCAACTTGCAATTGGGACTTGCAATCCCTCTTGAAGTTCATGGAGATATTCTACTAGAAGTCTCACTCACATGCCTCCATTATCTTGTGAACATTTCTTCAAAACAGCTACGTACCTGCCTGCATCACAGTCCTACAATGAGAGATAAAATATGTTCCTTCAGATGAAGCAGAGAAAACATTATCAACAGGCTACCACTTGACCAAAATGTACCTAAAGTAACCTTTACTTGTTGCTTTTACTTTAGATGCATTTAGAGGGCAAATAGCACTCTACTTACAACTTTACAATAACTGCGAAGTCAAGGGAAAATCCATGTCATAGTATCTAAAAACCAATATCCTCACCGATTCAAATGGAAAGGTAACAACAATCAATTAATATCCCATAAAACTTCAAAATAAACAAAGGGCTTAAAATCAGAATTGACAATAATAAGTGCAACCAGGCAGTAGCTCTTACAGATGTCAAGATTTCCAAAATTATATCAAGAAGCCAAAAACTTTTACATCAATATCTAACCAGACTTTCAGCTAAAACAAATATATTCAGCAAAGATATATTCTTAGCAATACTTTCATTTCAATTTTAAAGCACCACTCCAAAAACGGATATAAATTTTTTCCTTGAATTCATTGTACAATTAAAGCACTACATAAAACCACTTCACCGACTTAAAACTTAAAAGACAGAGGCACATAACTTCTACATTCCTTCCTAGCTCTCAAACAGCAGAATCAAACGACCCCCGATTGGCCGAGATGACCGACAAGGGATCTTTGAGCCAAACTGCATCGCAAGGTATCGTTATCACACCTTAAATAGCACTGACTCGTTGGTGGCGAAAGCAACTGTAAAAAAATATACAAAGCTTGGAAAAATATATAAGACGCAAAGAAAAGGGAAAAGAAACGCTGTTTTAAGTTGTACTGAAGAGTATCACAATTTGATATATTTTCTCAATATCTATTTCGCTTTTACTGAATAATTGTTTAAGGGCGTAGTGCGTCAGTTCTGATTTTTGGATAAAACTTGAACTCAAAATTTTGATTTTTCAACTTGATGGCAATCCTACCTGAAAGCAAATTATTTTGTTTATTTATCTATTTCTCCTCGCTACGTTTGTTTCTGAAAGGAAAGGAATGAAGTTGACTGTTCATGAACGTTCGTTCTAGAGAATCACTTATTAAATTATAGGTAAAAGGAATCTTATGCCTTATTAAAATCTGATATGAAGGAGGGGGTCTTGCTTCCCGTCAGTTGCCACATACCACTTGTGACTTAAGGTCCATGTCATCTACTTATTTACTGCCTGCTCCTTTGGCCACTGCTGCAGAGCTTGCAGTCTGTCTGGAGCTGTGCATATTCACCTGAGTCTTTGTACCTGTCAGAGTTTCCTATCCCACAAATACTGAGTCAAAATCATGAATGTGAAGCATCATATATGATCAGTCCGTTGTAACATACATTTTTACAACTTGGATGTTTCCACTTTTCCCCGCATTTTCCGATGATACAAATTTCCTCGCCCCGAGAAATAAAAAGTTTTTCTAACCTGAGTCGGTAAACCTGCAAATTCTTTTCTCTGAATGAGGAATGACTGAGTAAAATTGCTTCTCGGTTCCTTTACAGAAAGACTGGATCTGTTATTAAGAGGGATTTTCTTTGTAAATGCTGATCTCCTCGTTCAGCTTCCTTTTTATTAGTAGTGAAGGGCCCATTGGAACAGCTACCTCCCGACTGGTCCAGGAGCGAGGAACTGGAGAGAACAAAGCGAAGACGGAGAAGGAAATGATGGAGGCTTCCGAGGAAGATAGGCTCAGAAGTCATGTAATATTTAAAATGTTTGTGACAGCAAAAACTAAAAGATACTTTAGCAATTACAGGCTTTTCCACTCGGGAATTCTAGCGCAAATAAAGATTGCGGAATACTTTATTCCGTACTGAAAGAGGAATTCATATTTCCATTCTATTCTGGACAATCCCAAGTTATACTGAGCATATTAAGGATTTACTGCTTTCATTTTCAGAGTAGTTTACCACTGACATTATAGCGGATCAATAAACCCTTATAGACCCAGAAGTTCATTATTCCTCAACATAGGAGCCATTTGAATAGACGTTACTTAGTACTAGGTTCAAATTCTTCTAATACATCCTAAAGGGGAAGGAAAGAGAGAGAGAGAGAGAGAGAGAGAGAGAGCGCGCGAGCGAGCATCAAATACAGGTAATAAGAACATTCTCTTTAGAATTAGTTTCAACAATCTCGTACCATTAGTATTTAAAGAGATGTCAGACCGTGACTAAGACACAGCTATATTGGCCTCTTCTTCTTTCAAAGAGGTCTTTCATTAAGTATTGGAAAGAAACCAGTTTGTTTCTTTTTCATCCCGTTTTTAACAGTATTTATTTGTTTGACTGCCGTTTATTTAAGAGAGCTGAATTGACCGGATGTATATCTTATTAATTCGAGTGTTGAATTTTTTGTTGACATCAGACACTCAGAATTTGATCATTGCTCCTGTTATCTAAATAACATTTTCCAATCGTAAAATCGATTTCTGCCTCTGTCTCGGACAGTTTTACTATGAATAATGTTCTCTCTTTCTGTGTTCATTTGCGAAGGATGCGAAAAACAAGCCTGTTAATTTAGAGAGCTTCATTGTTATGTTCTGGAAATCCTCTTCAATGTGATTATTGTCATCATCATCATTAAAAACATCGGTATTATACTGTTTTCAAAAAACATTGTCAAGAATCATAAATAGCAAATCGTATATAGATAGCTTGTTTTATGTCTCTGACTTCATTTACTTTAGCCAAGTTGGTCTGATATTTTTCAGATCCAGAGCCAATTAGGCTCCTCCTTTCCTAATTGGGAGCTTACAGTCTGCTGAAGACATATTTATATTATGAAAAACCATATGAGAAGTTTTAGATACTTGGGTTAGTATATATATGTATTCACACACACACACACACATACACACACACACACACACACACACACACACACACACACACATATATATATATATATATATATATATATATATATATATATATATATATTTATATATATATATTATCAGTTAAAAAAATGGAAAACCAAATATTTATGCTCTAATTCAGAACACTTTCAGCCGTGATAATTTCCCCAACGATTTATCTATGGCGCAAAAATGGAACCACGAAAAGAGAGTATCATGTTTTTTTATTCTTTCAATAAATTTCATTTTTAAAATCTCATTTTGGAAACTTTACTCTGCAAATTGGAATGGGAAAATAAAATCTTTCCGCTCAGCAAAGTAATAATACAACAACAGCCCACAATAAACATTTTTATTTTTTGTTTTGTATTTTTTCAGTTTTGAATGGGCTGCATAAACATTATTTGGGGTCATTCTGAAAGAACATTAGAGGCTGGAAATGTTACGAACGTGAAGCGAACCAGACACTTCATTCCCGTAATGGCCTTCCAGGATACTACAAAGTTATACTGGAATCTGGATGAGGAACAATGGACCGGAAACCATTTATAGGCTGAGAAATAAGTTTCACAAAGTAATGGTATATAGTATGTTGATACTATGGTGAGAGCATGGATCTAAATACTTTATATTGAAGTATGGTTAACGAATAAAGTTATTTTTCAGATTTTGGTTTGAAGACTAACGCCTCCGGAGTTTTGTTTGGTTTTATATTTTGATTCTAACTTGACTCCTCTTTAGTCCAATTTTGTAGTAAGAGGGCAAGAAACAGTGTAACACTTAGAAATATAATGAGCAAAACATGCTCATAATATCCAGAATAAAAGAGTTCTATTAGAAAATTTCCTTACAAGTCACTCACAGATTCTCAGATGATTATAGCACTGCATGAAAGTATGACGACAGAGACGGCAAGTCCCAATCCTCGGGACGTTACCTACCCGCCATTTATGAGGGGGAAGTGGTGAGGGATGATCACCACCGGCAAGACGATGACTGATCGAAACAGGACTTTAGCTCACGTATAAAATGTAGGCATAAAGAATTTTGATATATTATTATTATTATTATTATTATTATTATTATTATTATTATTATTATTATTATTATTATTATGGTAGAATTTACAGAATTAATTTTTTACAAAATTCTCTCATTTCTTCTTATGACTTGTTTTTCTGGCACGCTGGTATTACTGAGCAGCTGTCGGATGTTCATCATGCTGTAGGTCGTCAACGGAATTTCGGGCTGGTGTTATCAAAGGCGGCGGGGATCAGAGACGGGCTGGGGGTCGGCGACAGGTATTCAGGTGTGTCTCGTAGGTCGGGAACAGGCCGTAGTCGTCAGGGGTCAATCCGGTATTTCTTACGTTTCTTTCTGTTCTGGTTTTACTAAAGGACGTCTACATGTTTCAGCCACCTCGTTTGGCCATCATCGGGACGGGATCGCTGAGTGCAATGAGCTGCTTCGGTTGGATTCTTGATATTTATTGCATTCAAGTGAGTTGAGGAGTCTGGTACCCAATTTTTGATTGGGGGTACCAGACTCCTCAAGGTCTGTTTCCAGCATATCATTATTATTATTATATTATTATTATCACGCATTCGTTTAACGAGGCAATTTCTTTACATAACTACGTACTCTATTTAGAAACACCCCTATTAATAAGAAAAAGTTATATTAATATACAGAAAATGAATAAAGGCCACTTCACTTGTTGAACGATCTTTCTCCGAACAGAGTCCATAAGTGAATGAAAGAATAACCACGGCAAAAGGAATAGGTATGGATAGGCCTAAACTATAAAAAAATCTAGATTTGTCAACAAAGCTGAGAAATCAATAAATAACACGAATGTAATGTACACGTAGCCTTGAAACCTTTCTCGGTTTTCAACTTCTTGTTCCTCGTGGTTCTTCTCCTCCTTTTATTTCGGATGAAAGAGAATGAGAAATAAAACACCAGAAATAGAAGCGTTAAAAATGGACAGAATGATCCCAGCTGTCCTTGGCCCTCGAGTAATTAGGGACTTGGTGATGTGAATTGAAAGAGATGAAATCTCTTTTGCAGAATCTCGTCGGTGAGGGAGACAATTCTATGAGATAACTCCTTCTCTCTCTTTGGAAATAGGATGTGTTCCAGGTAGTATTTTTTGAAGAAACGTAAACGACTTGATCTTGTTCTCCCATATGCCACGGAATAAAAAATATAGTATTTACTATTCATCTGTTTAAAAAAAGTGTATTACCCGTTATTCAGATGGATACTAATCCGAAAAATACAATCTGCTCGCCTGAACACAACAACCATATATATATATATATATATATATAGTATATATAATATATATAATATATATATATATATAATATATATATATATATACTATATATACATATACATTTATTTTTATTTATCTTGAAAGCAACTACGACTCCAGAGTACCTCAACTATAGTCGTTTGGGAGGACATTACCAGTCAGATGTCCTTTCCGATTTAGGAGCAACTCATCACGCTGAACTAATCTCCAGGTACCCAATTTACAGCTTAGATCAAAACACCCATGATGGGCATTTTTGATCTACCCCAACCCCAACCCCAAACCCCAACCTACACCCCCAGCATTGATTTCGGGTCTGTAGTCCCCCTGGCCGAGGTGAGGTTGGAAAGAAAGTAATATACCTTCTAATCCTGACTCTTCTTCGTAAACCTGTCAATAAACATCCAAACAAGCAAACTGAAAGAAAAAGTTCCTTGTCGGAGATAATAAAGAAATTCTTGTGACACATCCAATAAACAAATGCCATTTGAAATGAACTGCATTTACCTCCCAATATTATCGAAGTCTTCGCGTCAGACATGGCAGACCAAATCCCGAGTCATGCCGCTGGTCTCGGCAAATGGCCACAGAAATGGTCTTTGACTTTTGGAGTGGAATCCTTCCGCCATCTTGGAGGATCTCTGCAAGACCAAGAAGTCCGGCTGATGCTCAGTCATACACCATCGGATATTTTGAGGCTTTCAAGTGGACGAGAAGGAAGGCTGGGTGAGAGACGGAGTGAGAGAGTAGGAGGAGGAGAAGAGGAAGAGAGGGAAGGAGAAATTTTATGATAGCGAATTAAAGCTCAAAATCACGAAATTGGCCTGAGCACATCGTAAATGTACTCATATATATAGATATATATATATATATCAGATATATATATATAGAATATATATCTATATATATAATATATATATATCATATATAATATATATATATATATATATATCTATATATATCTATTATATATCATATATATATATATCTATATATATATATATATATATATATAGTATCATATATAATATATATATATATATATATATATATATATCTATATATCTATATATATATATATAGATATATATATATATATATATATATATATATATATATATATATATATATATATATATATATATATATATATATATATATATATATATATATATATATATATATATATCTATAATATATATATCTATCTATATATATCTATATATATCTATATATATATATATATATATCTAGTTATATATATAATATTTATTATAACTCATATATAGATATATATATATATATATCTATCTTTCTATATAATATATATATATATATATATATATAGTTATATATAGATATTATAATAGTATATATATCTCATATATCTCTATAGATATATATATATATATATCATATCATATATATATATATATATATATATAATATATCTATAATATATATATATAGATATATATAAAGTATAAATATATATATATATATATATATATATATATATATATATATATATATATAGATATGATATATATAGATATTATATATATATCATTTAATATATATAATATTATATATATATATCATATATATATGATAGCTATATATATAGCTATACTATATATCTATATATATCTATATCTCTCTCTATATCTCTCTCTACTATATCTATCTCTATCTATCTATATATTATTATATCTCTATAGTATATGATATCTTATATTAGTCTATATCTTATCTTTCCGTATTTAGCTGGCCTTGAGAGGCTAGATACGTAACGGAAATAATTGAAGGGAGACGAGTTGAAATTAATTGAACTTACCGTAAAACTGATTATTATTGATAATTTCTTAGAGGGAAAGGTCGCCAGAAAACTCAGCTCGTTACTTTACAGCTATTTATTTACAAAAAGGCCCGTGCTGGCCTGGAGAAAAGGTAAATGATGGCTCCAACTGGAGTCATTCAAGCTGATTTTCATTCACTTGGGTAATGCACCCTTGCGGGCAGAGAGACGGCACGTGACTCATGGAATCTGGAAAAGAATCCCAGATTAAACAAGATAAAAGGAAAAATGACTTCTTGCTTTGATTAATTAATTCTCTAATACTGGGGAAAAGGAACTTTTAAGGTTTCACTGAAGTATGCAATGACTTCATTGGTCGGGGACGATCACACAAGGGGAAGCATGCGGCCATGAGGCAGTAAGAGGGAACAAAAGGATGAATTCCTTTTGTTGCTGGAAATTGAATTGGGAGAATGAGGATCAAAATGATAATAGGTGATAAGGGAGAGACTGGCAATATGCTGTTCCACAAGACGTACCTGGATGTCGTGTTCAGTGTGGACCTTCGTAGAAAATGTGGCTCTTTGTAGAAAAGCATGGGCCCCCCTTTGTCTGAGGCCTGGGTCATCGGCGCGCCACTCACACCCTGGATAGGCCTAACAGGAAGGCAGGTAGTTGGACATCTGTCCGATATCACGGACTGCAGATGACTGAGGCAGAATTCAGGTGGTTTGCTTGGGGGTTGGAAGTCAGCTTAACCCCCCACGAGCAAGACAAATCCTGGAAAACAAGCATACAGCCAGCAGAGGGGTCACAGGAAAGAGAGCTTAAGATATAGGTCTAAGAAGTACCAATCTGCCTACATCCTTCCCTTTTGAGATACGTCCTTAAAGCTGACAAAAGACTCTTTTCCCCCAACTGGGGAACTCCCTATCTCTAGCTGGCGGGTTTTGGGTTTCCCGCGTTTACTAAAAATCAGCTGATATTTGGAAGAAATGGCTGCCGTTTTCCAAATCAAATTAATTCATTGATATCTGGGGAGACGAACGATCTATAAACGTCACAGCTCCCCCTGTTAAGAAGGCATTCACTCCCTTTCGGGCGTGTAGGTCTTGGCTTAAATAGATTGATCGTCTCGACTACCCAGTTCTCCTACTCTAACTTGAAGTCTTTAGAGCGGCGATACAGCTAACTACAGTGGCCTACCTAACTTATAGGCGGAGATGCTAAGTGTACTAACTTAATGGAGTAATGTAGTCTAGCCTAAGTAATAACTACGGGTTGTCTTGGGACGACAGTCTACTCTACCCCTAGATAAGGTTACGTGAAAATTCTACTTGCTACTAACCTAATGCCCTGGTACTAAATCATTAGCCTAACCTACTCATTATAGTTAAATGAAGACGCATTCATTCCAGAGTGTGGTACGCACAACTGTAGTTCAGCGACGGAACTGTTAAAATACATGAGAGGTAATGATGCGTGGGGATGATGAGTGGTTAGTTGACCAGGATGGAAATGCAATGAGGTAATTATATTTAAGTGAGGATTAGTATTACGATGGCTAGGGGTTAGAGGGTTAGTTCTACTGGCAGAGATCAGGCTGGCTACCTTCTCTGGGTAGGTGCCAGGATCACTCTGCAATTGAATGCGACACTGTACCTCGGGCATAGGTGTCAAGGAGAGCATGTGGCTCTTTGGTTAGTGTGTTAATGATTTGCTACGTCCCTTCTTCTTCTTCTTCTTATTCCTCCAGGACCTGGCTATACCAGTCCTAGGAGTAGACGGAGGCACCGACTCTGGGGAAAGGCCAGAAACGCCGGCAGGAGCAGAGGCAGTGGTAGCCTGAGGGATTTCGGGAGAACACCCTACTTCGGTATCTGCAGCAACCGTCGTAGAGGTGGAACCTACTGCAGGGGAGGCCCTCACTCCGGCTGCTGCGACAGCCGTCGTAAGGGGAAAACTCCAGGCTGACTCCTGGCCGGGCAGTTCCTGGTTTTCCAGAGGAGGTATGAAGGTAAGGTCTGCCGGAAGTTCATCCTCGGGCGACAGAGGTGAGGCTGAAGAAGAATTATGGGCTGGAGATTGGCCATGGGCTGCGGTAAGCTCTATGCCTGTTGGAGGATCTCCTGTAGGAGGATCCTTGGTTAGGTTAGGCGCCGGCACTAGCTCGGGGCCAGGCGCAGAAGTCAAGTTCCGTGGTGGCTCTACGTCCAGGCTGGACGGAGCTTGGCACTGCTCAGTGCTGCCAAGTGGCACTGGCAGAGTGTTGAGGTCGACTGGACCTGTGGCGGGTACCGGAGGTGCAATACCTCTCAGCGTGCCCTTGGAAATGGGAGACAGAGGCTCCTGTCTCTTGTGGAAGGCTAAGCCTTGTGGAAAATGGACAGTGTCCGCTGCTGGTAGTCGGCTAGGGCACCTAGGCCAATTCGTGGAGTGCCCTATTACGTTGCAGGTTTTGCAACGGAACTGTGAATGATCAATCTCCCTCCTTGGTAGCGGGGGAGACTGTTGGTGGACGTACTTCCTGGAGGAAGTAGAATTTCGATGACTCCTTGCCTTGGAGTGATTTGTTGTGGGGTTAGGACCCCTAGGCTTTTTGGAATGCAAGGGAGACTTCATGTCTTGCCCTAGGAGGAGGTCGTAACCTCCTGGAATGTAGCTTGCAACTGCAAGGGTACAAATTCTGGAAAAATGAGATCTGGTGACCCTCAATTGGACAGTCGGAAGGATCATGCTTGTATATGGTTTTGATATACCTTCGATGGTGATTAAATGACGTCTATCGACGTTTGCCCCTCGGGGATTCGGTCTTCCCGTATCAGGGAGATTTGAGCGCCAGAGTTGTCGTAGGCTCTGACGTGGCTTGGCTGATAATGGCTTTGGAGGGGTGCGACTGTTATAGGGCCCTTAGCTGGGGGTCCTAGTGAAGAAGGATTAGTAACGGCCATTGCGATGGCAGGAATATTATGATTAGCGCACCCTCCGTAGTTTGCAGACATGTGAACCCCTTGCGGCAGTCGCGGCAGAACTTGTTCCAGAACCTCTTCCGTGGCACTGGATGGTAAGGCCAAGATGGCCCCACAGGTTGCGAATCTGTGGAGTCACCAAGGCTGGCAGTGTGCTCTGGCACAGGTGAAGAGTCCTCTCTGGCAGTGATGTGAGGTAGGGAGGTTAAAGAAACCTCCGTTGAATCATCCTCGGAAGCAAGTCCGGGGTTAACTGGTGGGCTTACCTCTTCCAAAGTGGAGGAGGTAGGCAGTAAGATGGTAAGAGGCTGAGATGATGCGGAAGAAACTTCGGGCTTTGACACTGGGTCAGGGCCAGGTTCACAAATAAAAGGGATGTCTGGGACATCGGAGGCACTAGCCTCTGAATCTAAAACTGATGATTGATTATGAGGCATGCTGCAGGGATCCGGTGCATCTGGTAGTGGGAGCTGCGTCCAGGGGAGATACGGCTTAAGTAAATCTCGGCCCAATATCACCTGATAAACATGAAATTGGTCAACTACGCCCAGGCGGCACAATGTGGTTTTCCTTGGTCACCTGGTCCAGAAAGGGCATTTTTACATTTCAGAAGGGACCGAAGGAACAGGATAGAGGTTACCGTCAATCCATTCAAACTGAATTTCTTCGTTCGTCTGGATTTTGGCACCCCTAGGCAATGCCTTTCTGGAAATAAGGGAGACCTGGGCTTCGGTGTCGGCCATGACTTGTACCCACTGATCGGCCGTAGGAGACTGTTCATCAGGCAGGGCTACAGGGTAGCCTTGGGGAAGTTCAAAACCACCCTGGCAAGCCTCTCCTCCCAAGGGTGGAGAGACCGACTTGGGCACTGGTCGGAATCCACAGCATGCCCACGCCCCCCCCCCCCCCAAAAACACAACAAGTGGTGCAGAACCTCCGCAACCACCTCTTACCGGGAGTCCAGCTCATGGTCTGGGGCTTAGAAACTAGCAGAGAGATTGCGTCATCTATGAGAGCTAGCTCATGCTTTCTCTCTTCTTCTCTTTCCTTTCTCTCTGCTTCTCTGGCTTTCCTCTCTGCTTCTCTTTCTTCTCTCTCTGCTTCTATGGCTTTCTCCTCTGCTTCTCTTTCTTCCTTTTCTTGCAGGCGCGCAGTAGCCTGCTGCGCCTTTATCCACTGGTCAAGTGCTGGTCCAGTGTAACGCGGCCTCCTTGCCCAGAGTTATGAAGGGCTTCCGAGGCTTCCTCTAGCTCTCTGGCAAAGAAAGTCACGGGAAGCAGGGAAGTCATTTCCCTTAGGCTGCAGTAAGAGGCTCCGGAGGAAAATGATATTAATGGCCAAGGAAGGGTAATTGGATGGAATGGGAGGGCAGTTGCCTACTGGTGGGAAAGTGGCACTCACTTGGAAATGGGTTTCTGCGACGGTGGTAAACGAAAAGTCTGAAAATGACTGGGGTGCTCGGTGGCACTTTTGTGAAATGGCACCCGTTCTGAGCTGAGCGGTTGTTCCTTTTGGACAGCACTTAGTAGTGCTGGTATTGCGGCACTTCGGGAGGCGTTCCGCCCGTGTTGATTGGTCCGAAGGATCACTTGATCCTCGTACCACGGACCACTTAATGAATTGGGCGTTCTGTAAGGACGGACAGCGCAGGTTTAAATGGCTACGCCT
>NC_087211.1:61077654-61094210 GCF_015104395.2 Macrobrachium nipponense
GAGAAAAAACATTTTGACTTTTACTCTCTCTCTCTCTCTCTCTCTCTCTCTCTCTCTCTCTCTCTCTCTCTCTCTCTCTCTATTCTTGAAACAGGCTAGGTTTCGCAACTTTCTTGTATTTCTCTAAAAAGGACTTGGATGATAGATGTCTTTACATTCATCATAGTACTATGTGCATACACACAAGCACAAACTCACACAGACGCCCACACATTCACTCACTCAGACACATTATATATATATATATATATATATATATATATATATATATATATATATATATATATATATATATATATCTTAAAGGAAAGTGTGGTGGTGAATTGTTAATCTTAGCTTTTTCCGGTTAGAGACAGGCGCGCTTAGTGATAAGAGTGCTGAGATGGAATACAGTCAGAATTCGTGACCATGCAATATGAGGCTGACGACATTTCAGAGATCACATGATTGGTTAATGCGGCGCGCCGGTTGCTATGGGACTCCGCAAGGCATGTCCGTGTGTGTGTTCGTAGCTTGTGTTGTATGGGCCCTAATGATAAGGGATGCAAAAGAAGAGGGGACACTTTGATTACTTGTGTCGTGGTATAGAACACACATTGGATTAAGTTCGAGGACACCCATCACAAGGTAGAGTAACACGAGACTTTGGAAAAGTTACGCTTTGAAAAGAGTAAGAGAAGTGTAGTGTGTACACGTTCATTTTAATCAACTTTCACATGTTGAAGTGATGTAATAAATATGTATCTTTATTTCAGACGGGTTCATGGCACAATATAAGAGAATGGGTTCGCTAAAGACTTTAATGACCATTTAAATGGCGTAATTAATCAGACAGTGAGATTAGGGGAAGTATTTACTTAAACTTAGTTCAGGAGAGGAGATTGACAGTTTACGGTTTTTTTTTTTTTTTTTTTTTGGGGGGGGGTGTCAGACTTTATTCTTTTAACTCCATTTTTATATTCATTTTGTTCCATTGAATGTTTAATTAACTTGGGAGATAAAAAGTATATTTTTGCATCTACGAGGATCCATTAGTCCAGTTTGCATTTTTGGCTCATGTAGAATGATAAGCAGCAAAGAGAGGTAAGGGAGTTGCCTGTTTGTTTAATTTGTTTAAACGAGCATCATTTGGTCCTAAAAGCTCGTTTTATATATATTATATATATATATATATATATATATATATATATATATATATATATATGTATGTATATATATATATATATTATATATTATATATATAGATATATATATATATATATATATATATATATATATATATATATATATATATGATATATATTATATATATATTATATATATATATATATATATATTATATATATTTATGCAATGTGTGTCGACAGGAACTATGCAGGAATGTGTTCACTATCAAAAGACTAAAAGAGTATATTTAATTCAACGATTTAATGTAAACAGACTACCAAGAAATGTTGACTTAAGCGAAGAGTTTCCTGAGTTTGGAAAAAAGTTTTATGTTATCTGAAGACAAACTCTATTTCCCGATGTTACAGAGAAAAATTTTGCTGCCTCTCAGCTGTTTCTACGAAAATAAATATCTGTAAGAAATATACGCTCGCTCAGGGAACTTTATTAAAGGTACTCCCTCCATATTAGACTCGGGAGACAGCCAAACTGGTAAAATACGAGAATGTTACACAAACTCATATGCCTGTCTATGTGAAAAAGTCTATCTTGGGAAAATTCTGCCTTAGCACAAGCGAGGCGTCGAGTTCTACTATCAGAAATTAATAGATTATGCTTTAATAAAATTCTTTTGCTTTTAGTTATTCTAGTCTTATACGTATTTGCTCCAGAACATGCATATTGAACAGTTGTTTAAGTTTACCTTATTCTCTAACCCACCCCTTCGCTTCCATTCCAAGCACAGAGCCAAGATTTTCTTTACCATGAACTCAGCGCCACAAACTGGAAGGATCATCGTTGAATGACGACACCATTTTTCGCCCTGACGAACTTACTGAACCAGTTGCATAAACAAGCTGCATTTCCAGTATGGGATCTCGTCTGAATCCTGTGTGTACTTATAACGTTCAAACCCTTGGCAACGATCCGTGCTTTGGGCGTCAGTCATTTTTTTTGGTATAATCTGGGTAATTGTTTGGTTTCATTGGATTTCTCAAATAATAGTTTTTTAGAATAAACACGCGCAAAACACACACAAACACTCGCAAACACACACACGCACACACACACACACAAACACACACACACACACACACACACACACACACACATATATATATATAATATATATATATATATATATATATATATATATATATATATATATATAATTCTATGGGTTTCCAAATGCTGAAAGGATTTACTTAGTGAAGACTGCATTCAATTCTAAGCAAATATTCTTGGATACCTGATACTTTTTAAATCCTTCAGGATGCAAAACTACTCATTTAAATCACCTTTCGCATATCCTTTTTATTCTTATCTACTCATTCCTTGTGTATTTACTTTATTGCACTCGCATTAGAATTTATGTTATTTATCCTGGGATAAAAGTCGTAGTGTAAAATCCAGGAGACTGATATTCCAATATCTATCCATAACTAAAATTTCCTAATATCTCAAGTGTCAGAAATTCTTCATTGATTTTGCATGACCTCTTTCAGTCATTTTACGCATAAAAGTTTTTCATTGTAAAGATATATTATTTGTGCATTTTCTGAGGAAAATAGCTCAGCTGGAAGGGTTGCACTCGCTCAGTCTCATATTGATAAACTTCTTGTAAATGTTTTATCGATTTGCTGCCGAAAGGGAATTGCAGAAAGGAACAATCTTCATATCTTTGCAAGTATCGACACTGCAGTGTTTTCTATTTCAGATTTTATTACCATTATTACATGAATTAACCCCCTCTCTCTCTCTCTCTCTCTCTCTCTCTCTCTCTCTCTCTCTCTCTCTCTCTCTCTTTCCTTATGCGCATATGAACCCCCGCTTATCTTTTTTTTTTATCTCTAAGGCTGAACATGCATGATTTATTTTTTTTTATATAGAAAGAAAAGTTGCTTTCACTGCTTTTTCCACTGATATTATGTGGCGTTCTCGTTTCTCGTTTTGTCCCTCTTTTGTTCCTCGGTTATCTTCAACTATCATCAACAGCACCATTATCATAAATTTGCTAGAGTTGTGCGTAGCTCCAGTACAAACAAATGCAGCTTAATTTTCTAAACGCCAAAATGTGCTTTGCTGAATAATACATGTTGTTTAATTGCTAATGAAGTAAGACTCTCCGGAATGACTCGAGTAATTTATGAAACTTTGCTTGGAAAGTCTGACTTCATTTTGGGAGCGTTCAGGAGAATGTGCTGCCTTACGTATATATTAATGTATATATTAACGTGAGCGCCTGCTTCATGGAGTTCCCTCTTAACTTTTCCTTCTCCGTCACTCATTTTCTTCCTCTTACACCTCGCCCCATTGCCCGTGGATGCCCCGTCCAAGATTCTCATCAGCCATTTTTTTTTCATCCGAGACTTCTAAAAGCATAATGAATGGTCTGCAGAACACATCAACGAAAGGTTTACCTTCATTACTTAGTCAGATTGTATCTGGTCGTAATGGCTCGCGCTCATTTTCACTCCAGTTACGACGGATAATGCCGCCGTAATACTCTCGGTCTAATATTCGTCTGATGGACCTTTGACGGGAAGGCTCGCATCGCTGAAGAGCTTCTGAAATGGTGCGTTGCAAGCATAACCTTTTCATGGCTTTCCTGGACTTAATTTTGCTCTAGTTTATGCAACGATGTTTCCAAGTATAGTTCTTTATTAACTTCCAACAAAAGTGTTGTAAGGAGTTTTAGCTTTTTATATAAAGTGATATTAAGAAGAACTATGAAGAATATTAAGGGCGTAATATATCCAGATTACCTTCTTTGCATTTATTACCCGTTGAGAAAATCTTGCCACAGTGGTTGTGGATGTATACTGGAGTTCTTACCTTTCCAATAGATAGTGTCAGAGGACTATAATTTTTTAGGTCTAATTCCAAAGCTGATTCTGTAAGCTTATTGAATAGGTTAGACTGACAATCGTTTTTCAGCAAATCCATTTGGAGTCTGAAATCACGCGAGTAATCACCTAGAATGATTTGTAGCAGTAATAGTCATAACAGCAAACATCTGAGCTACTTTTTACCGAAGTACTATGTAAATCAATAGTAGTAGCAGTGATAATTAATTTGATGTCTCCATTAATGTTAACCCACATAAGACTCTTAACAAAGACACCTATTATTAACTACTCTCAATCGTTTTTGCTCCTACGCGAGGAATTGCATGCCAGACCTTGCCCTTATTCCCAAAATCACTTAGGGGATATACTCCATTTCAGTGCGATGTGCATAAATTAGGGGAAATATTCTCCCCTGGATTTTATGACAGAGAGAGAGAGAGAGAGAGAGAGAGAGAGAGAGAGACAGAGAGAGACAGAGAGACAGAGATTACATTGATGATGCTCTTATAGTTCTGTATGTAAAATAGTATTTGGTCGGTAGAATACATATATAGTATATATTATATATATATATATATATATATATATATATATATATATATATATATATATAGATATATATACGTATATATGTTACACACACACACACACACACACACACACACACACACATATATATATTATATATATATATATATATATATATATTTACGGATAATAGAAAGATAACTGGGAGTCCATTGGAAGAAGCCTCTAATTTCAGCATAAGTTTGCTTGAGACCTTTCGAGCGTGACTTCAAATATCAGAGGAACAACGTCTTAATTAGCTCCGGAAAGTTTCTGGCCACAGCACAGGTGCAAAGGAGGCAGACGCCTTCTTGGGAAGTTTTCAGCGAAGCGACGCCGAAAGTTTGGATGACATTTTACTTGATTGCTCATTTATCTGTCTTATGAAATTTAGGCTCTGAATCCAGGCACTGCTACGCTTTCGGTCGTTCAGCGCTCAAGGCAGTGAGAAGAGGGAACTGAAGTGGCTGGACAGCCCTAAAATAGAAAGAGATGAAGTGGAAGGCGCTAAAGATGGAACTGGAAGAAAAACCCCAAGCTGCAATGAGTAGTTAGAGAGGCTGGACAACAAGAGTGAGGAAAGGAAATGGGGGTCGGTGTGGAGTAAAGGGTTAAAAAGTGGGTAAATCTAGGAGTCGAAGGAACGCTGTAAACACCCTTCATTAATGCCTACATTGCACCACGTGAGGTACACTAACAAACTAACCGATAAAGGGTTTCGAGCTTTCTTGAAATTGTGAATTACAACCATAGACCTATACTATTTCTACGACCATTGCTTCGGTTATTTTTCTTTGAGAAACAGTTACCTTGTGTCAAAGAATGATGAAGATTCCTGTATTGTCCAAATGATGGCTCATTCTACATCTTTAAACAGAACTGACAAGGACAGCAATCAGACTTTCTTAACAGATACGAGACCCCTAAAACCATCTGATACAAAGACAGCGTGGAACTTCGACCTTCTCAAGAAATGGTTTCGTTGCAACATTTTCTCTCGGGGTCATATTTTCTCTAAATGATTAAGAGGATCCTGCCAATCGTATAAGCCTCGCTGTCTTGAGAAAGAGGGACATTATTAGGCCATCCATCATTCTTGAAACCGTGCTCTTAACTACTATTCTTCTTTATTCATTTCTTACGGATATTTTATGGACACCAATATGAAACCAAACACTAAAGCCGATATAATCCATGGAAAAATCTTGTTCTAATCTATATGACTGTCTCTCTGTCTCTAGTTCAGAGTTTGTCATAACTGATATTATCATCTTGTGGACTTTGGCTACTCATACCCACCCAAAGAGCATCCACACCCCCAATCTTCAACCTCCTCCCCTCTACAAACAGATGCATTTTTTTCTGCCTGTCATTCATACGGTATATGCGGCAATGGAGGTCATTATCAAATTACTGACCTTAAAAATAATATCTCTCTTTCCCTCTCTTGGAATGTGCCTGCCATAAAGGAAAGCCGATTTCTTTACTGACCGTAGAATCTCTTAATTTCGCTACCTCTATCATTTTCTCACTCTTTCCTTTCAATGAATCGGTCATCCCACGAAACCACCATCCTCACCGTTATCTTCCTGATGCCCCCTTCCAGCCTAAGCCTCCTCGATCACATTCATCATCCCACGAATTCATAACCTTCCTTGGCCTCTCTTCGAAGACAGATCCATCTGTCATTTCTCAGGGATCGACTTTGGAAGGGTCCTTTCATAAAGGGATCGTGAAGGAAACCTGGGAGATGGTTTCAGTGGGGATTCTATACCTACAAAAGATACTATGATAAAAATATGGTACATCCTGCAGAAAATTCCCCCCCACCCCCCGTCTCTCTCTCTCTCTCTCTCTCTCTCTCTCGTGGCGAAAAAGATAGCATGTATAGTTCACAAACTGAATGACCAGTGACGATTCCCGTAGTGGAAGTTGAGGGATGATACGGGAGCCATCTTGAAAAGTCCAGTAAGATTCTGTTGACTTGACACCGCCATATGAACCTAGCTGTTGATCGACTGTTGAGGGTTGCATTTGTGAAAGGGAGAAGAGGAGAGAGGACTTAAAAATAACGATGAAGCTGAAATTTTGTAGATATTTCTGGGCATTTCATAATTACGAATATTATTTAGTAATAAAAAGATAATTTTGGTACTATGGGATACGAATAAAGATAGATCGAACTTTGTTTATCTCGATCCAGCAAACATTTGCGTTTGATTTAGTGCCGAAAAATAATTTCAAATTCAGTCTTTGCAATTGAGGTGTTGAGATTAGGGGTATTATTAATGAACTGAAACAATAAAAAATTATTTTACTAGAAGTAGCATCATGGTTTTATATATTTGGGTAAGCATATTTCTTTTATGGGTTACATGTAAATTCATTGTTGGGGGGGGGGGGGGGGATACCAAATGTTCAATATAGATAACGTATATATTTTACATTTGGAAATACCGATGAATCTCAATAACCACAATAATGTTCGCTCATCTTTGTAAATTGGTTAAGGTTTCTTATCTCTCTCTCTCTCTCACTCTGTTTATATCTGTCTCTCTCACTGCCTCTACCACATAGCAAAATGATCTTCTCTCTCTCTCTCTCTCTCTCTCTCTCTCTCTCTCTCTCTCTCTCTCCTTCGATTTATATCTGTTATGTCTTTCATTGCCTTTTTCTCATAGTAAGCCCTTCTCTCTGTCTCTGTCCTGTCTGTCTGGTCTCTCTCCTCTCTCTCTCGTCTCTCGTCTCTCTCTCATCTCTCTCTCTCCTTCGATTTATATCTGTTATGTCTTTCATTGACTTTTTTCTCATAGTAAGCCCTTTTCTCTCTCTCTCTTTATACATTGATACGTATATATATCACATACAAACAAGTGCTTGTAATTTACATTGTAACATGTTTACAGTCGTATCTTCCAAGAGATAAACAGATAGGGCCAAATGAAAGCACCGCTGTCGAGATAACCGCATCAGCCTCAAAGGGCCTCCAAGACGTCTCCTAATCTCCCAAATGGCCTCAAGTGGAGGAGAATCCGCGACGGATGCTTGGGGATGCTGCTGAATAGGATATTCGGGGATTAACTTAAGAGCCCTATATTTAGGTAGTATAGCTGGCTACTTATGTGAGAATATGTCTAGAAATTAAATTTGTATAGTAGAAATAAACGGAGTAGCCAGAGCATTAAAAACATGTAGATTAAATATGAATTATAATTCGATATTAAACGATATTTTTGGCTTAGCATTTGTGATATATTTATCTGTACACACACGCGCACTCACACACACGTAAATATATATATACACTATATATACATATATTCATATGTACACACTTACATAGATATACATATATAAACGCAATAAAAAAATAAACGAAAGTCTACTAATGTTGGTAGGAGTATAAATAGAAGGAATGAACCACAAAGGACAACCGTTTAATGTTTTCGATAGATCCGTGTCTCGAGTCCTTGCTTGGAAATGAGGCGTTTTAGGACCCATGAAAAAGTCATCAGCGTCCCCAATAACAAACAGGATCCCTTTCATATCCCGGCTTTCATTGCCTTAGCTCCCATTCGCCTCTGCCAATGGTTTGCTGTGGCACTTCGCTTTTAACCGTTTCTTTTTCTTTTTTTAATTTTCGATTTTCTTTTCGTCCTGTCGTGACTGCCATAGCCTCTCGTTTTTCTGCTTTGAATGTTAATAACTATTATTATTACTAAGACCACCTTTTTTTGTGCAAGTAAGTTTGTTACTTTTAACATCGTGTTTAGTACCGTTATTATTATTTATAAACTTCCCAGACTTCTCTTTCTCCTCATCCAGATCAAATTGTGGATCACATTGAAAGAAACAACTTGTTAAACAGCCAACACGGTTTCAGACAAAACAGATGCTTGAACTTTTTTTCCATAACATGCTTAGTATTTACGGCAGTAGCTGAGCAATAAATATACTCTTAGATTTCCAAAAGGCCCTTGACCAAGTTCCACACAAGAAACTAATGTTAAAAGTTAGGGCTTTAGGAATTGCACGAAAAATAGTGGACTGGATGGAAGACTGGCTAACTAATAGAAAACAGAGAATCGTAATAAATGGTGAAGAATCAGAATGGGGCAGATGTGACAAGCGGAGTTCCCCAGGGTTCTGTCCTTGGACCGCTCTTGTTTTTTTTATTTACATTAATGACAATGATGTAGACTTAACTAGCAGGATAGCCAAATTTCCAGATGGCACCAAACTAAATGTAATGCAGCAGACCCAGATACAGTGGAAAGTTTAGGAAATTATTTAAGAGAAATAGGAGAGTGGTCAAAATGATGGCAAATGAATTTTTACCTGAATAAACTTAGTGTTACAAATAGGAACAACATCCCTCATGCCAACTACATCCTGCTTGGGAATGACATAAATAGTGTAGAGGAAGAGGACCTTTGAGTACTTATTGCCAAGGACTTAATTCCACAAAACAGTACATAAAAGCTGAAAAGGAGGCACAGAAAGTAGTAGGATACATAAAGAGGCAGTTCAAATACAGAAACAAGGAAACAGTGCTGCAGCTCTACACATCAGTAGTTAAACCGCATCTTGAATAATTATGCAGTACAGTTTTGGTCACCAACACTAAGAAAGGACATAAATAGACTACTAAAAGGGGTGCAAGCAAGAGCCACAAAGTTAATTCCATCCATCAGGCAAACAGGTTACCAAAGACGACTAGAAAACCTGAACATTTATGACTTAGAATCACGATGACTGCGAGGACAACTAATAGAGACATTCAAAATACTAGAAGGCATGACAAAAGTAGACAGTAACCTCTTCACATTAAACGAAAACCAGACAAGAAATAATGGATGGATTCTAGAACTGAAAAGATACAACACATTCCATTGTGGGAACTACTTCACATACAAGATGTGACACATGGAATAAACTGCCACCAGAAGATTTAAATAGAGTAGAGGAGTTCAAAAGAAAGCTCGACAAAATCATTAGAACTCTGTGAATTATTCTTAAAACCTGCTCCAGAGATAAGTGAGCGCACGATATCTCCTCGATGGACTAATAAGTTTTGAGACATCTTAATCCTTGTAACTCCTTGTAACTCCTCCTCATCCATCTCTTTCTCCTCATCCATCTCCTTCTTCTCATCCATCTCCTCCTCCTCCTGCTCCTCCTTCAACTACTACTGCTACTGCTACTGCTGCTAATAATGTTACTATTCAAAGAAAACTCTTAATCACATGAGTCAATAAAATAAAATGGAAAAGTAAATCCACAATAATATGTCTATTTGATCTTGTTATTTAAAATACAAAGCAGAAAGCTTTCGATGACCTGCACGGTCCTCCTTGTCAATCTGACTATAATTACACACACTGACCATACAAAAAACTTTGTTTTTTGACTAGTTTACAAATAGCTTGTTTGAAGATGGGTGGTTGGCTCTTCATGTTATCCCCTCGTGCTCCAACGGCAAACCAGCTAATCGCCTAGATCTTCGAAGTGTCGGTTCGTCTCTTGATTCATTTGGTCTGTTGTCCATGGCAGCTTGGGCGCCTGCAACAAGGGACACGGGGTGTGTCCCTGTTACCTGAACGAAAGAAGATGAGACAGCGGCAGTATCAGAGGTGGCTAGATTATTGGTGTTATTACTCTGCAAGCTTTCTTTATTATAATCTCTTATAAAATGACAGCAAATTATTTCATTTAAGATAAAATCTTCCTGCGAAAAGGCTTTACTACCCTCCACGGAGAGACCCCTGTTAATAATTGCTCCTTCCACCAACCTTCTAATACCTGTATCTTTACTATTGAAAATTACTTTTGACTAGCTCCAATTTATGCGGTGATCGTCATTTAAACTTGTTGCAGGCGCCCAAGCTGCTATGGACAACAGACCAAATGATTCAAGAGCAGAACCGCCACTTCGAAGATCTAGGCGATTAGCTGGTTTGCCGTTGGAGAATGAGGGGGTAACGTGAAGAGCCAACCACCCATCTTCAAACAAGCTATTTGTAAACTAGTCAAAAAACAAAGTTTGTGTATGGTCACTGTATGTAATTATAGTCAGATTGACAAGGAGGACTGTGCAGGTCATCGAAAGCTTTCTGCTTTGTATTTTAAATAACAAGATCAAACAGACATATTATTGTGGATTTACTTTTCCATTTTAATGTTACCATTATTACTACTGCTAATTAATTCGACCATGATCTATATCTTAAGCCTAATTAATATAAAAACAATAACTTCACGACCATTTCCAAAATTACTACTTGTGGTGCAATGTACTTGAAACATTCTATAATTTTACAGTCTTTCTTTTTCCTTCAAATACAGCTATGATGAAATGCCTAATATGTATGACACAGACCAAAAACGTTTTTGATAACGGTTCAGGCATTTTCAACAACTTCTTGTCCTAAGATGTTGTAAAAGATGAAATAATGAAGTACGTGAATCGAATCGCTTCTCTCAGTTTAAACAGGTTTGAGATAATTCCCGATTATAAATTGGACATTATTTCTTAGTGCATTATATCGGTAAAAAATTCTTCACCTATTACGGAGACGTTTAATCCTTTATCTTATTGATTATAATGAAGGGTAATGATAATCTCATGATCACTACGCTAATAATGACTCACACCATATTGACGATAGAGAAAATTAAAATAATGGTAAAAACTATATATTTCTCCCCATTTCATACAAACCAGCGGTGTTTGCATACTCATACTTTAATATGGATTAGGTATAAGCGTACAGTAGTGCAATATCAGTACCATTGAAAGCTGTAATAAATCCCTGGTATATTTATGACTAAGGCATAACTTTACTCAAATATTCTTTAATAACAGTTCAAACTATTTTTTAAAGTAAAAAATACCATACCTTACATTATGAAATCTCTCTCTCTCTCTCTCTCTCTCTCTCTCTCTCTCTCTCTCTCTGCGAGAGTAAAGAAATAGGAAAAATCGATCTAACTGGTTAACCCTCGAGTTTCAGTTGTCCACAAATCCGTAATTCGCTTTATTTTTCCTTTCTTTCTCCCCCTTTCCCCTCTTATGCACATAGACATTCTATTCTCCCGAATAATCATAATAATTATAATAATGTTCGTTTAGGCTCGGCTTGCTTCATGTGGAGGTGGGATTATTATGAATGATAATATTACGGTTGCTTCTTGTCAGTCCATTGAGAAAGTATTGTGTGGGTGCTGATTGCTTCGAGTATATAATTGAGAGAGAGAGAGAGAGAGAGAGAGAGAGAGAGAGAGAGAGAGAGAGAGAGATCGCGGCATATGAAGAGAGACGTGGTAAACGAACAAGAAAACTAACAAAGTCAAAAACAAGTGCTTGCGTTTCTCAATGAACTTCTGACTCAGGTTCATACGAAGTATCTGAGTCTAATTTTCGACTTTCCTCCTTTTAGGAACATCATCTTAATTAAAACTCCTCTCTCTCTCTCTCTCTCTCTCTCTCTCTCTCTCTCTCACACACACACACAAGAAATCTTTCTTCGGAAGTTCTCGAACGTGTTAACAGGAGGAAGGATAGAAAACCTGTCACAAACTTGTTTTCTAAGAACCACTTGTTATAAATGCAATTCGTTAGGTAATTATTAAGCATTTTTATCCCTTCTTAATATCACAGGTCGTTTTATAGTTTCCACTGCATGGAACAAGGTTTGTTTCTTGTTTATGAGATGGGGCTCTGAGCTTCAATTTACTAACCATCTAAAACATCAGAGAACTGAAGAAGGTTCATGTTTAGCATGTACAAGTAAGAATTGTAAATGCTCAAAATAACTTATCAATAGACTCTACAGTTCAAGACTTTGTTATAAGAGAGAGAGAGAGAGAGAGAGAGAAGAGAGAGAGAGAGAGAGAGAGAGATAATCGTTTTGAAATGTGGTAGAAGCAAGGAGAGAGACATAGATACAAGCAGAGTGAGCGAGAGAAAGACAAACAGACAAAGACAAACAGACAAAGAGAATGTAAGAAAGTGTTAGAGGGAAGCGAGAAAAAACGAGATAAAAACAGAGAGAGAGAGAGAGAGAGAGAGAGAGAGAGAGAGAGAGAGAGAGAGAGATTCCTTAACCAATTTACACAGATGAACGAATATTATTGTGGATGTTGAGAGGTTCCTCGGTATTTCAAAATTTAAAATATATACGTTACGTATATTTGAACATCTGCTATTCCCCCCTCCCAACACTATATGATTATTGAATATAATCAGACATCGAAAAACCAAAATCCATTCCATTAAATCAGTACTTTATTTCGCGTCCTCTGCCATAAGACGCATGCGCACACACCGCTCACTCACATGGGACTGAGAAGCTCTTTAGTTGATTAATTTCCTGTAAGATATTTTCTTTTTCGATGTGTAAATTTAAAGCGACTCAGTTATAGTCAATACTTTAGTTGGAATGTGGTTGAGGCTTCCCACCTGCATGGGAACATTCTCTCTCTCTCTCTCTCTCTCTCTCTCTCTCCTTCTCTCTCTCTCTCTTGAAATCATGTTTCCTCTCTCTCTCTCTCTCTCTCTCTCTCTCTTCTCTCTCTCTCTCTCTCTCTCTCAACTATGCTTGTCTGTATATATAAAAAGATTTTCTCTCTCTCATCATAAAATAGTCTTCCTCTCAGTTTCCACTTTTAGCAGAGATCAACAAAATAGCACGTGTATGTATGCATGTATACATCTAAACCACTTAAAATGCTTCGAGCTGATAATGGCACCATTTCGGTTTTGGAGGAAAGGAACTTTTCCACACAGGGTGCAACTTGACTCACCTGACCCTCATCAGCTTCCATGTCGGAATCAAAGGTCTTCTTCCGCTCGTCCTGGAAGAGGAGGATACTTCGTTTCAAAATCATTAAGTTGAAAGGAGGTCATTCATGATATTGCTTCATTTCAAGCAACACCGACAACAACATCAGCTATATTATTCTTCGCTATAAACTCGAGATCAAAACTGTATGTCTGGTCTCTATATTAGATTCCTCCTAAAGTATATAAGGCCAAAATCTGGAAATAAATTTGTGGTGAAATTTTGGTGGGTTAAAAATCAAAATATACGGATGATATTTTTTCACCAGGTTAAAACAACAACAACAATAGGAATCCAAAGAGAAGAGAAAGCCACGCTCATCAATAATAATAATAATAATAATAATAATAATAATAATAATAATAATAATAATAATAATAATAATAGATGAAAAAAATGAAAAAAAATAAGGGTTATTCTGAAAAGAAATAAGCCGACGACTATAACGCTGTTCCATCGTAAATAGAATTACATCTCGAGGTCCAATGAAATGTAACAAATGCGCAAACAAAAAATAAGGAAATGGGTTATACTATTTTTATGACAGCTTATATTTATTGCGGCAGCTATGGAAACTTATGTACAATATTGTTTCTGTAAGTAAAATAATTCATTGGCATTAAAGGGAATACACATATTCCATGCCCGCATATCAATAATTCATTATTATGACACAAAAATTTTTAACAAGTACACAGATTAATAGAAATGTAGCACAACAATAAATACACACAATACACTATACAGCCTCATATTCTATATCAAAGTTGATATATAAACATTCGAAGTGAAGAAAAGTCTCACTCTATAATCCTTGAATTCTCAGAGAACGTACACATTTGGGACCAATTGAAGTTTTAGACTTGCAATAAACAATCTCCGATTCTACGTAGTCTCACACGTCACTGAGCAATTAAAACCATGATATCCACCCGTGAGAAGCGAAGCTGGGTGGAAGACACGTCGAGTGCAAATAAAACATGTCAATAAAGCTATGAATTTCGATGAGATTCCGCCCTTCTCGTACAAACTCTTTCCAGATCCAAATGTGGTTCGCGACTCAGATGTTTTCCGAGCGAAACGGGGCGACATCTCTCTACGGCCTATCAACAGTTAAGTGATGAGTGTTTCTGAGAGGAGGTTTTGTGACTTGTATTAAAAAAGATGGTTAGATAATATGGCAATTCTAATTACAATGATATATAGATCGAAAGACAGATAGACTGATAGATAGATAGATAGAACTCTTAAGTACTTAATTCCTAAATGGATTAAATTAGTAACGATAATAGGGTAGAGCAGACCAAGCAGGACACAGTGTATGAAAAACTATAGCCAATTATTTTTCCAATATCAGGAACAAGACAGTTATAACTATTTACGTCATGATAATATTAATGAATTTCGGCTGTAATCATATCATTTGTCAAAGAGGGTCCTCATTTGCCCAGGGAAATGTCAGGTATTAGCCTAAATGACATGATTCTGCATAAGACAGAAAATATTATTGGAAATATATATATTCGAGACTGAGATGTTAATGCGCCTCTCCAAATGACCTCGTCTCTTCGAGGTTGTTCCAGTCTCCGCAAAACCTCTTTATTAAAAGCTCGACACAGCGTCATTCGGTTTTTTGCAACTTGTGTCAAAAATGTTGAAATTCGCAGGTTTTTAGGACAACCTCGTTAGGAGAATGGTTCGAATGCACTTTTTACTCTCGCTCTCTATCTGTCAGATTTTGAATTATGGGAACAGCGTAAGCGTGTAAAATTTCTATGAAAAGTTAATTTGTGCATACCATTAATAGCAAGATGTTACACTGCACACTACTAGTTATATCGTGCTTTAATGTTTAAACAATATGATTCAAATGTTCAATCGAAAGAAATAGTTTATAGTTTGCCCTATTGCTTACATCATGTTCCATCTAAGAAAAGAATTGGTAGCATTGACAAGGAAACGAATTTGGGGAAAATATACTTTTTTTTTCTTTTCTTTTTTTCTTTTTTAAAGAGATACTTTGAGTTTCTGCATACCCTTTCAGGATACAGTCCGTCCCAATAAGACCTGTTAAAAGAAGCGCCTATCGCTTCCTTTAGGTACAAATTGTGTTTTCGCCCCTCTGCCAACTTTCTCATAAATCCAAAGAATTTTGAGCTTAAGATGGAAATGCAGCCGCCATCCCTTCTTTTCCTGCTTGTACAAACTCTTACAATATTTAATACTTTTGAGTTTTTATGATTTTATGTTCATCCTTAATTGTGTTTCATGGAACCCGTTGACTGTTACCGTTTGATTTTTATATAAATTCAATGTGTCGACCACGGTCCTTTAATTATTGTAAAATCCTATTCTGACTAACATTTCATGTATATTTTACACTACTAATCTACCCTTGTTCCTGTAACACTGGCAAAGCAACGTGTTCAGCATCATTGTTTTAGTTTTTCATATTTGATCGTTACAGTGATTTATAACAATTCATATTCTATTTGTAAATCATATTTTACGTATTTCCCAGTGCATTGCATATTACTTTCATTGAAATCTTTTATTGTATATCTGAAACGCTACTGAATGATTTATCTATAAATAAACATTCCTTGTTTCAGAAAATTGCAAAATAAATTTCCATCAGTACAGTGTCTCTTAGACCTTCAACGTCATGACATTAATTAACCTGAAAACTAGTCATCCAAACGCTTTTAAATACTTGATCATCCACAGTTCTCCTTTGATCACAGATCATAATATTTCACCCTCATGAACAATGGGCTGCTTAATTAACGCCGTATCATGAGTCCCTTCTGCACTCCCAGCGGCATCGGCTCCATTAAGTGTTGAAATATCTACTGAACTAAATTCATTATTGGGTCTCTCTTTCTCTCTCTGAATTTACTTATAAATGTACAGAAATATGTGTATGAGTATGTATATGTCTCTTATACAAACTTGGTTTTTTATATTAACTAATATCAAGCCACAAATGGAGTTCAATATCGAATTCATTTTACCCTGGGAATAACTTGCACACAGAGAAATATTACTGATGTGCTTCTGCGCCAGCCAGCGTTCAAACCTTTGTCTGGCATAAAAATAACGACTCTCTCTCTCTCTCGCTATACATATA
>NC_087211.1:61094710-61114710 GCF_015104395.2 Macrobrachium nipponense
TTGAAGTATTGTTTTTGAAAAAGCGAATGCATATATTATAGCGTTCGTGTTTGTACAGTTTTTTTTCTAATGTATGTATTTGTATAGAATATTAATTAATTCCCCTGTAGTTATAATTGGTTACAAATATAAAATAACAATTCCGTCTGTGATTTGATTTTTCAACCTCTTCACAAACTCGGTATATAAATAAAAAACAAAATTGAAATGTGTACCTTTGTCCTCGTATTCGGAGTGTGTGTGTGTGTGTGTGTGTGTGTGTGTGCGTGATTCATCATCAGATAACATTGACTCTGATATGGTTATTGGGGGGAGATACAAATTGATAAATATATGTATCACATGTGGATGAAGTCAGTCACCAAATATCCTTTTATCATGATACTCGAATATCTAAGCAGCTTTGTATATATATATATATATATATATATATATATATATATATATATATATATATATATATATATATATATATATATGTATGTATATATATATATATATATATATACTATATATATATATATATAATATATATATATATATATACATACTATATATATAATATATATATATATATATATATATATATATATATATATATATATATATATATATATATATATACAAAGCTGCTTAGATATTCAGAGTATCATGATAAAAGGATATTTGGTGACTGACTTCATCCACATGTGATACATATATTTTATCAATTTGATATCTCCCCCAATAACCATATCAGAGTCATGTTAATCTGATGATGAATCACGCACACACACACACACACACACACACACACACATCCGAATACGAGGACAAAGGTACACATTTCAATTTTGTTTATTTATTATACCGAGTTTGTGAAGAGGTTGAAAAATCAAATCACAGACGGAATTGTTATGTTATATTTGTAACCAATCCACATTATGTTACGCATAATGTGGATAATTGCCTAATGTGAACATTAGGCAGAAAAATTGCCTAATCTCCATATTAGGCAATTTATTTTGCACAATGTTGACAATAGGCAAATTACTTGCCTATTGTTAACATGATTTTCAGATTAGGCAATGGTATTTTGCCTAATGTGAATTGAATGACGAACCACTGTAACTAGAGTGTTGTTCGAATGTTGTTAGAAACTTTGGGTCTGTGACTTAAGCCATTATCCTTTGGTCAGTGTGCTACGCTGAGGGTCCGGGATGTCGATCATGGTCTAACAAATCTTAAAAATCTGTTAGTGGTCGTCCTCTGGGAACAAGATGAACTATACACTGTAGGTTATCGGGAGGGAATTCTTGGACCAAAATTTACAGCAGCTGATCTATAAGTGCAATCAAACAGCCCCTGATAAAGTCTGAAGAGGTTCCTGATATCTGCCTATCGCTTAGAACAGCAACAGGAAGAACCACTGGTGGGCAAGGATATATAAAATGCCAATGTACTACTCAATGTACATCAGGACGATGCAGCTGCCTAAGAAAAAATTTAAATGCAACTCAGGCCGTCACCCGGGCAGATCATGCAAAAATTTCTGATTCGACTCAACTGAACCCTGAGATCTATTGACTTATTTCTCTTTTACTTATATTGCATTAATTATGTTTGTGTTTATTCAAATAAATTGGAATTTTTCTTTACTGCCTCTACATTAACCATGTTGCATTTTCCTGTAACCTCCCGTCGGTTGTCTGCAGGATTAATTGCCATTTCTACACTAAAACCATAATGTATGTTTAGATTAGGCAGTCGTATTCACATCGGGCAAAATTGAGCTGCATAATTTGAACAACAGGCATATTTGGCCTAATGTTAACAAATTGTAAACTTTATGCAAACTGCTTGCTTAATGTACACATTAGGCAATTTTCTGCCTAATGTTCACATTAGGCAATTATCCACATTATGCGTAACATATATATATATAATATATATATATATATATATATATTATATATATATATATATATATATATATCTATATATATATATATATATATATATATATATATTATATATATATATATATATATATATATATATATATATATATATATATATATATATATATATAAACAAATGTAACAGCTGAGAGAGAGGGAGAGGGAGGGAGGGATGGGAGAGAGAGAGAGAGAGAGTATATTTGCAATGTGCATATATAAATTAGAGATTTTATAGGAGGAGGATGAGGTAAACGTCCCGGTTACTTTGAAAACAATTAAAGGGGACATGAGTCCGCAAAAAAAAAAAACATAAACGGTGAACTGAAGTCTATTTGGGGTCGGGTTTGGGTCAAGTTTTAGTCCGTAGAAGTTACGATGACCGTACGGGGAGAGGGAGTTGGGGGAGGGGGAAGGACAGGGGTAAAGGAAAAAGTGGAGTCAATTTGTGGTGGGGGGTTGAAATGTTGGGTTTTTATTCTCGGAGCGGTTACGTGCTCCTTACAACAGGGGTTCAGCTCTTCCGGGGCCGGGGTGGGTTGGGAAATGTTAGGTTTATTATATCTCGGGGAGGTTGGTTACGTGACGTCACAGGGGTAGGGAATTAGAATCCCCCCAAAGTGGAAGTCAAATTTGGGGGTGGGTGGGGTTTGGGGTTTGGGGGTTTTTTGCTTTTGGTTGGTTTTGAAATTGTTGGTTTTTGAGTTTCGTTGAGTCCAGTTCGGTAGGAAAGGTGAGTCATTGGGGGGTGGTTGGGGGGGGGGGGGGGGGGGGGGAAATGGTGGTGGGGGGGGGGTTGAATTTTTGGGGTGGGGGGGGGTCAGGGGTTGTTTTTGAAAGAATGGTTTTATTCCAAAGAGAGTTACGTGACCCGTAACCAGGGGTAGAATAGTGGAGTCAATTTGGGGGGGGCGTAGGGTTTGGCAAATTTTGGTTTTTTGGTTTTTATTCCGCCCGGAGCGTTACGTGACGTCACAGGGGGGTAGGAAAGGGGGAAAAGGTCAAGGGGGTGGAGTCCAATTTGGGGTCAGGGGGTTGAAAAAGAATGGGTTTTTTCCCAGATTGGGGCCCAGTTAGTGACGTCACAGTGTACGCACAGTGGAGAATAGTGGGGTCAATTTGGGGTGGGGGGTTGAAAATGTTGTTGGTTTTATCCCGGAGAGTTACGTGACGTCACAGGGGGTAGGAAAGGTGGAGTCAATTTGGGGTCAGGGGTTGAAATAATGGTTTTATTCCCAGAGAGTTATGTGACGTCACAGGGGTAGAATAGTGGAGTCAATTTGGGGTGAGGGGTTGAAATGTTGGTTTATTCTTGTAGAGTTTCGTGACGTCACAGGGGGTAGGAAAGGTGGAGTCAATTTGGGGTCAGGGGTTGAAAGAATGGTTTATTCCAAGAGAGTTACGTGATGTCCACAGGGTAGAATAGTGGAGTCAATTTGGGGTGTGAGGGGTTGAAATGTTGGTTTTTATTCCCGGAGAGTTATGTGACGTCACAGGGGGTAGGAAAGGTGGAGTCAATTTGGGGTGAGGGGTTGAAATGTTGGTTTTTATTCCCGGAGAGTTATGTGACGTCACAGAAGAAGGAAAGGTGGAGTCAATTTGGGGTGAGGGGTTGAAAGAATGGTTTTATTCCCTTAGAGTTACGTGACGTCACAGGGGTAGAAAAGTGGAGTCGATTTGGGGTTAGGGTAGGCCACGCCCCCCTAATATGAGCTCATTTGGTACGTAACATGAGCTTGTTAGACAAAATGGAGTCAATCATAGCTCATGTAGGTACATGAACTTTATCATACAAATGGAGTCAATTATGAGCTCATGTAACGTACATGAGCTTATAATACAAATGGAGTCAATTTGGGGTCAGGGGTGGCCTCGCCCCCCAGAATAGTGGAGGGTTGAAAGAATGGTTTTATTCCCTTAGAGTTATGTGACGTCACAGGGGTAGAAAAGTGGAGTCAATTTGGGGTCAGGGGTGGCCACTCCCCCCAGAATAGTGGAGTCTATATGGGGTCAGGGTGGCCACACCCCCCAGACAAGTGGAGTCTATATGGGGTCGAGGTGGCCACGCCCCTTTTGGGGGTTTTGGGGGTGCCCCGCCCCTTTTAGGCCTACATACCTACTTGAGCCTATCAGGAGGGGGGAGGGGGTACCACGCCCCTTTGGGGGGTGGGGGCGGGGGCGGGGCTAGAAAAGTGGAGTCTATATGGGGTCTTTTCCTCTACTCACCAAATCGATGAAACTGAGAGGTGACCCTCAAGATCACAGGGGTTCAGTGGAAAGCTTCCGATGGTGATCAATCAGCTGATGGAGATTTTTATCCTTCGTTCATTATGGTTAGGAATAGGTTATTGAGAAATCAGTTCAAAGTTAATAACTGTCAACTTGATTTATGTCGATGTTCATTAAAGGGAAATGTTTGAAATGAAATAACGTTCAATACCTTGAATCTGTACGCGCACATATTTCTGGAAGTGTGATATGCACACTCACACACACGCACACTGCTCGTATGTACATCGCAAACGCAAACAACACTTACATATATCTATCTATCTATCTATCTATATATATATATATATATATATATATATATATATATATATATATATAATATTAGTATATATAATATATATATATATATATATAATTAATATATATGTATATCATATATATATATATATATATATATATATATATATATATATATATATATATATATATATATATATATAATTGCGTGTGTATGTGTGTCTCTCTTTTGTTCCTTTGCCACTGTTACTTCTTGTTATCTCAGGACAAAGCATTAAGTTGCCCGTCCCCTCGACCTCCGCAATAGCAAAAGCTTATTCTGGAAAACACTGAGAATGATGAAATATCATCAAGAGAAAAAAGTTCATATATATTCACATCGTCGCAGAACTAATTATTGTTAAAAAAGACTTATTGTGAATTTTTGCATTTAAATGCATAGCGAGTCTTCCGTGAAGAAATATCTCTGCATTTTTTTTTAAGAATTTGATAACCAATACGCAGATAGTGTTGAGGAGAGAGAGAGAGACAGAGAGAGAGAGAGTACGTCTAATACAGGGAAGGGAAACGTTCCATTTAAAATCAGTTTTGAACACATTTCATTAATGTTCTAAGAGATGCCAGTAATGGATGATTGTCAGAGTCAGCCTGGAAATGAAATAAAATAGGATGTGTGTGTGTGTGTGTGTGTGTGTGTTTGTGTGTGTGTGTAGGGGAGGGGATGTCAGGGGCAAACTCGACGAGCTACTGATTCGAAATTAAACGAGTATAATAAGAAAATCAGGAGGTAGTAATCTGACAAGTGTAAGTACGTTCTAAATCTTCAGGGACACTATCTGAATTCCTACTTAGAAGGACAATTAGTTCATCTATTGTTTTACAGATGATACACAGCACAGGTAACTGTCAGTTAATCAAGTGGGTCAGATAAAGCTGACCTTATGCCAGTAAGGTACCTTATTTAAAATCGACCCATAACATTAGTATGATGGGTATCCTAGAGCTCTGGTCTAGATCCTTCAACTGGTATTTGCCTTTCATTAAAAATCATAAAGTTCACAAATGAGAGAACGGTTCGATCCGACGGTCTTAGAAATACCTTCAAATTTATCTTTTTATTAAGAAATGAGCTATTTACCCAAATTGAGGACGGATCCAAAGATAAATAAATGATTCTGACTTCATCCAGGAAATTAGGTTTGCTTATGGGAAATACTGATGGCTGACATGACTGCAACGTAGTTTAAACGCTTTACGAGATAGGAATGATTTTGCTTTCTGTTCTCTGCTTCTGCATTTCATATTAACAAATCGGAGCGTGACTTGTAGAGCAATTATTTGTAATAGGACGCTGGCTCTAATATATATATATATATATATATATATATATATTATAATATATATATATATATATATATATCTATAATATATATATATATATATATATATATATATATATATATATTATATCTATATATATATATATATATATATATATATATATCTATATACATATTATCAATAGAAGGATCCATAGTGATATTTTCTTGTTTGCAAGACGAAATATATTGTAGAAATACTTACAAGGCTTAAGGCTTTCGTCCATCCTTCTGTCGACTTGATCACTAAAACTAAAGGAGACACCAAAAACAAAAATGGCGGCGAAGAAACAAAATTAAATATATACAAACTGAAACGGACAAAAAAAGTCATTGGGACATATTGCTTTCCAGAATTCTCAGTGATCTGCGAGGCGGGACAAAACGTACGTGTGACCTAATGACTTGTTCGCTTATTATTTTAAAACTTGTTTTTTTGCCGTTCCCGTTTGTATATATTCCATTTCCTTTCTTCACCTCTGTTGATCGTCTCCTTTAGTTTAATGATCAAGTCCCAGAAGGATGGGCGAAAGCTTTAAGCTTCATAAATATTCCTACAAATATATTTCGTCTTCCTAAAAAAAGACTATCACTGTTGTTCCTTCCATGATAACTGAGAAGCACCCTGGGGTGTTTTTATATTATATTATATATATATATATACAGACACACACACAACACACACATATATGTATATATATATATATATATATATATATATATATGATTATATATATATATAATATATATATATATATTATATACTATATATATATATATATTATATATATATATATATATATACTATGATTATATATATATATATCTATATATATATATATATATATATTTTATATATACATATATATATATAAATATATATATATATATATATATATATATATATATATCTATATATATATATATATATATATATGATATATATGTATATACAGCATATACTATATATAATCTATATATATATATATATATATATAGATATATATATATATATATATATCTAATATAGTAATAAATATATATATATATATATATATATATATACTATGAATAAACATGAAAAACTGAATTGATAAAATCGATTGAATGCCGAAGCTTTGGACCTTGTAAGCACTACCGTCGAATCCCGAGGCCTTCCTCATTGGCTACCATGAATCCTTGAGTGGATCCATTAGAGGAAATTGCTTCCTTTTCAGCTTTAACCTCCTGTTACACATGAAGGGGATCGATCTCCCGAGAGAGGCCGCATCAAAGAGACTTCGACTTCATGATCGATACACGAACGAAGCCGAACAATACCGTTTTACTTTTGTTTTCAAGAAACAATGCCCAATTTACGTATCTTCGAAAGATACAATGTAATGCTTCTAAATTATTCGACGAATGTTACAAATTCGTAGTTTTCCTCAAAATTGTTAATTTAGTGTCCCCGCAACACAACAAAGTCAATTTCCCGGTATAAGTTATCGTAAAGCTTCCTCTTTATAAATCATAAGTTTTCAAAAAGGATCAAATTCTCTTTCACTTTGAAACGAGTGATTTTGGTAATTAACTGACAGAGAAAATGAGGTCATATCTTATTTCGAGCTTTGGGACCTTCGGCTTTGCTGCAAATCAAGAGAGAAGAGAAGCAAGAAAAATGAGAATTAGCTCTATCTTTTATTTGTACGGTTTGGCAATTTGTCTTTACAATGACTGTTTTTTTTCTTTTTTGTGATCATGCGAGTATATGCCGGCATGTGTTTGTGCGTGCGTATACATATATAAAAAACGGCGAAACCTTTCACTCGATATATATTATTGTAAATGTAACTGGCAATTAAATAATACCAACAATAGCAATGGCACTCTTATCAAAGAAATTTGGATTTCTGAACTACTTGGGTAAGAATTCAAACTCCTTGAAGGCTGATCGCATACTTCTCAATATATATATATATATATATATATATATATATATATATATATATATGTGTGTGTGTGTGTGTGTGTGTGTGTGTATAGATATATATATTATATATAATATATATATATATATATAAATATATATATATATATATATATATATATAAATATTATCCAGACATTCTATACCAATAAACAGACATGCTATTAACATCAGCTGAAAATGCAAAAGCGTCTCAGCAAACTATTCGTATATCTCACTAAATATAAATCTCCCTAACAACATACTTACTTCTTTCTACTCTGATTTAAGATTTCCTTAACGGAAGAATGAAAATAAGAAAATCAAAGGACCTCATGAATATTGAGAGCTATATCCATGCAAGAGAGACAGCGAGGAGAGATAGAGAGAGAGAGAGAGAGAGAGGGAGAGAGAGAGAGAAATAGTTGCAACATGCAGGAAGCATGATGTTCGTGCAACGTTTTAGTTCCTCCTTGTCGTTGAACAAAGGAAAAAGAAAAAGACAGACTGGTACCTATAGAGAATGATTATATACCGGTGAAGATCCGACCCTAAACACAATTCTTAAGAACACTTGCGTTGCCATGTTCTATTCAAAGTCAACAAATCTATTTACAATTTCTTTCACTTCATGGAAGCTTTAATTTTGTCTTGAACCAATATTTGGTAGGGGGGATTTCACGAAATCAGCTGTAATATTTTACTTCCATTTTACACTTGGGACTGGGACAACACTACTGGTCATGCATGTTTTATAGCCACAACTGCTTTTAACTTCAGTATTTTTGACGAAGGGTTATTGGGAGACGTGACCTTATCACTGAGCCTTCTTCGAAGCATGGTGGGTTACATCAACATCACTCATATTACCGACTATATTTTGAGTCACGAGATTAATATAAAGGAACGACAATTATCATATATATATATATATATATATATATATATATATAATATATATTTATATATAATATATATTATATATATATATAATATATATATGATATATATATATATATATATACATATATATATATATATATATATATATATATATATATATATATATATATATATATATACAATATATATATATATATATATATATATTACTATTACCTATATTATTATATATATATATATATATATATATGCTATATAATGCTTCAGGGGGTACCATGATACATCACTAGAAGGCCATAGTTTATTATAAAAAACCGATTCGCACACAAATCACGGTGCATCATCAGTCTGTGAACAATATAAGTAAATACATTATACAAAGGAATTCACAAAATTACATGCTAATTAAAACTTAATGGTTTAAAAAAGGCAGAATTTAAAAGTTAATTTTTCTTTTAACACTATAAGAAGAGAGAGAGAACCAAGACACCAACCATCCATGGCTAAAGACGAAGAAGGAATGGCAAAACCTGACGTCCCAAACAAAGAGTCAGTTGTGCCAATTACAGAGGTGAAGCCGTTGTGTTATTATTCAAAGAGGGAACTATCCTTTTAATAGTTAGATGATCTGGGTCCTTTGTATATCCAATAATAGAGGAGTGCTGTTTCAAGACATCTATTTTGCATATAGCAGCATGAATTTTAATGTTAGAAAAGTCTGGTTGTTTAAGTCTCTGGCTTGTACGAAAACCGAAACCCATGTGGCTGCAATATCTCACTTTCAATAGCCTACGAGTAGATCCGATGTAGGAGCCCGGACATCCCGGGCATGTGAATCTATATACAACATTAGATCTCATGAATGACTGCAAGCGATCTTTACAGTTGAAAAATGAACCTATCCCGAATGGATTATTAGAAATAAGTTTTAACTGAAGACAAGGAATTTCTTGTTCAATGAACTGTGTCAGTCTACGTAAGAATTTAGTATCAAACACAAAAGGGATGGAAGCAAAGAGCAGTTTCTTAGGAACATCAAAGTTGGGCAATGGAAGTTGGAGAAATTTGGTTAAAAGTTTATTAATAATTCTAAGGACTGTTTTGAGATAGGAACTTTTCTGAAAAAAAAACTTATTAAAAGACTGATTAAAAATTCTATTTCATAATGGAATAGATTTTTTAATCAATTTTTTAATTCCTATCCCAGACATAGTCCTTAGAATTATCAATAAACTTTTAACCATATTTCTCCAACTTCTATTGCCCAACTTTGATGTTCCTAAGAAACTGCTCTTTGCTTCCATCCCTTTTGTGTTTGATATTAAATTCTCACGTAGACTGACACAGATCATTGGACAAGAAATTCCTTGTCTTCAGTTAAAACTTATTTCTAATAATCCATGCAGGATAGGTTCATTTTTCAACTGTAAAGATCGCCACGGCTTCACCTCTTTATTTGTCATAACTGATCTTTTAATTGGAACGTCAGGTTTTGCCATTCCTTCTTCGTCTTTAGCCATGGATGGTTGGTGTCTTGGTTCTCTCTCTCTTCTTGGAGTGTTTTAAAGAACTTTTTAACTATTAAATTCTGCTTTTCTTTTAACAATTAATTTTTAATTAGCTTGTAATTTTGTGAATTCCTTTCTATAATGTATTTACTTATATTGTTTACAGACTGATGATGCACCAGGATTTGTGTGCGAAACGTTTTTTATAATAAACTATGGCCTTCTACTGATGTAACATGGTACCCCCTGAAGCATTATCTTTGCCGACTGGAGACTGTATATAGCTCTATATATATATATATATAGATATATATATATATATATATATATATATATATATATAAATATATATTATATATATATAGTATATATATACATATATATATATATATATATATATATATATATAACATATATTATATATATATATATATATATATATATATATATATATATATATATATTATATATATATATATATATATATATACATACTACATTTATATATTTGTGGAATATATGTTATCATGGAAAATCACTCTTTCGCAAAATCCGTTATGCTTATTTTGTTCCGGGTTTTTTTTTTTTTTTTTCTTATTACCAGAAGGAAGTACATTTAGATGCCAAAAGATACGGCAATATATTTGAAAAGTATGCTGAAAACACTGCTTTCGCAAAATCTTAAGAGCTGAATGTCATATTTGTGTGTTTAAAAGGAAGAAAAATGTGCGGCAGTATTCTATAATTACAACTGTAAATAACAAAAAGTTAAAAACAAAAGCAGCTTCGCATAAATTATCATCAGTACTATTTTATGTGAAAACTAAAGAGTAACATCATACACGCATTGAAAATTAGTGTACTACTATAACTTCTATTAATAAAGTTGTATTTTCTCTCTCATATGCTTCTCTATCCAAAATCTTCTCCTATAATTTCTTAATTAAGATTGGGGTTTCAGACCGTATCGATCGACGGCTTCCATTCTCCCTCGACCGTTCATTATCTACCTGTCAAAACCACAAATTGCATTTCTTATGAGCTTTCAGTCCTTCATAATTCCCCTTGCCGAGCATCTTCCTGCAAAATATTAAGAAGAATATTTTTTAGAGTATATATATATATATATATATATATATATATATATATATATATATATATATATATATATATATGTGTGTGTGTGTGTGTGTGTGTGTGTATATTTATACATACATACATACACACACACAAACACGTAATTGATATATTCACAGACATAAAGCTATAAATATAGCTTAGAATCACACGCACCATACCTTAGAAAGAGGTTAAGCCCAGAGGAAATTATAAGTGATAAGAGATTCAGAACTAGCCAGGATTCGAAGTGTGGCCTGGTTGGAAGGGAATTAAACAATATGCCATCGTCTCTTCTCAATCAGGCTAATTTTCGAATCCTGTCCGGCACAGAAGCACTCATCAGTACTAAACGGTATATACTTATGGCTTAACCATTGTAAACGTAAAATTGTCACGTGTGCAAGTGGCAAAAAATTCTTGTCCCGCTGCCAATGATTTTTTTTTACTCAATCTGAGGAAGGCCACATTTTTCTGTTATAGATCCCGGCCTCCTTAAGCAAGAGTCAGCTTGAAAGCAGCAAGTGCTCCTCTCCGGGACTCAGGGCCCAAATCCTGCTAGGTGCTGCCAGGTGGGTCAGGTGAACCAGGTCACTCATGGGCTTGGAGGCAAATTCCTGAAAGAATTTGCTTAATATATAATATCCAAGGAACTCCAGCACAACCCAACCACCCAACATAAAATTCGCTGACACATTTGACAATTATGAAATTGAATCTTTTCTTAAAAGAAAAAAAAAAAAAAAAAACGCGATATCTTTAGGAAACTTGTCCCGTATTCAGAAAGATTGAATTGTAGAAATTATCACATGAGCAGTAACATTTAGCAAATTTTCATCTCTACCAAATAGGAAATCGTCTATCTTAAGCCTCCTTTTAGAAGCCTTTCCTAATCTCAGTTCAACATCTGTGTAACGTTCTAGAGTTCTTTTTGTTTCAATTTTGGTGACTTGCGTAGCAATTAAACAAGACTAGTGAAGGAATACTTTCAGCAGGACAGTAAGGACAATATATTTATATAATATTGAAATAAAAGGGTTATTGCACAGTAGTTCTATATCTATACGATTCTAATCACATGGGAATGTTAAGAATTACTGAAAGTTTTATAAAAGTTAATAATCAAACTTTTTTCTTTACTTCTTAACCCATAATACTGAGATATCAAGACTGATGAATTATTTACAGCTTTCCAAAGAAAAAGGAAAAAAAAGAAAACCATCGACTTATTGACTCGGCATTCTCAAATCAAACTTCAGTTCATAATAAATGAAGGCCGCAAGTAGTGTTTTATTTCTTGTTATGGGTGATAACCCGAATGAGTTGGGTAAACAAGAATGTCATATTCTAGAGAATCACTAATTGATTTCCTGTTCTATTTTCAGAAAACACCATCCACACATGCTATTGAACATGTTTACGTTGTTTTATACATATGTCTATATTTTTGTTTCTGGACGAGCTGGAAGTGCTTCAGTAATTGATATGCAGGCAGAGACATACGAGGTAATGTGATAAAGAATTTCCTCTATATAATAATCAGTCAGGGGGATACACTGCTTCAATTAGTATTTATGCCGAAGTGAAAAATTTCAGTCTGTTGCTCTTTCAGTTGAAAGTCTTTATCATCTAATTTCGTTTTGCTCTATTGATTTACAGTCCATTAAACAGTTTCATTAAGGACACAAAATCTCATTCCAGCTCTACAGGGAGCATTGAGGCACGGGAGTTGCAAAGCGATAATCACTTCGGTGTCGCTCTCATGGAACTCTCTCAGGGTTTCGATCAGAACGGGGAGTACCAGAATCTATTCAACGCAATAATACATAGATTTTCTCTCTCTCTCTCTCTCTCTCTCTCTCGTGCTCTCTCTCGTCTCTCTCTCTCTCTCTTCTCTCTCTCTAAATTTTTTTTGTTGTTGTGGGGGGGGGGGGGGGGGGGGGGGGGGTGGGGGGGGGTTGTGTTGTTGGGTTCGGGTGCGTGCTTCCGTGGGTGCTAAAATGTCTAATGGAAAAAATGGATGAATTTATAAATGAGGAGCTGGCATCTTGATAATCGTTAGGACTAAATTAGGTAGTCTCCTATACCACCATTAATATGCGACATCGTTAATTGTTATCGAGATTATTAAGTTATTTATGTAGTTAATGAATGCCTGTTTCACAATAAAAAAAAAAACATCTGCACTTCCATTAATTTTTTTTTTTTCATATCTCGATAGTTAAATTTTTCGGGGTGAAAAGAAAAACTGATGGCAAACACTGATACTGTTCAAAGTTTAAATTTAATTTTATTTTCTTTGAGCTCAGTGCTATACGTATATACATTCATACTTCTATAAATAAACAAATAAACAAAAATTAACAAGCGCACTCGTTAAAGCTCCCAACTAAATTAATCTAATCTTCGCTTTGATGTACTCTTATGAAAATTGTCAGTAGAGACAATGACTCTTAACACAACGACATCATCAAGTCTCTGAAAGCAGAGCAGTAAAAAAAGGCGATTATCCTGGACCTATGTATGGGAGAAAGAACGCAAATTTCATTTGACTGATGCTCTGTCTTTATCTTTTTGTTCAGCTTTATGCTTTCGTCGACAGACTTCTCTCGTTGTGCTTAATGTGGACGGCAATGGCGGGCTACGGCTTCTGTTACGACCAACTACTTGCAAAACGATTTGTGCAATTTATGCCATTAACTTCGTGTTTGAATTAGAAGAGTATTGATTACAAATGTATATATATATATATATATATATATATATATATATATATATATATATATATATATATATATATATATATATATATATATAAACTAAGTAATTGTTCTTAACAGAGAGTGACTCCCATGATAATAAGACAATGACTATTACGTCTTTCGTAGTTAAACTACGATATGGTGGGTGGTTCCCTATTTAGAAAATTTCCACAATGTTAATAGCTTCATACACCCAAAAGGAAAGTGTATGTTTGTGTGTAACCTTTATTTTTCATTTCAGTTATTCATTCAATTGCCCACATAATAGTCATTCATCATTTCATGACCGATTAGATTCAATGGAACAAATTCCACTCTGGGAAACGAGCAATGCACAATCTAAAACATAAGACAAAAAAGTGGCCTTCCAGTGAATGACCAACAATGACGAAGAAAATATTTGTTTTTGAAGTTTCAAGGCCATGACTGGGATGACCCTCTTGCTGAGGCGCTATAGTGAGAAAAGCAAATGAAATTGCTAATTCTACTGTTAACGGCGTACTTAGCGGAGTCCATTGTCTGGTGGATTACCGAATGTTTGAATGAAAATTGTTTCGCTGGTTTTAAAAGATGAAGCCCTGAGGGGTGAATCTAATTATTTCATGACAGTTAAGTCCAAGCAGTAATACCATTCACTTTCTCTCCCATGTAAAATAATATAATCTAAATAAACCTAAATACAATCTTCTCTAGTCTGAGGAAGGTAAGTCTTGAGGAATAGGCCTAGTTATGATGGGCCCAAGCAACAGGTGTTCGATGTCACGTTATGACGTCAAGTATCCTTTGCCCTAGCAAACTTAATTCGATTATTATCGAACGTGATATTGTCGTTGATAAATCGTCTCTCTCGTTAACACCGATTGTGTGACTACTTAACTGTGGAAGAAAGATGGATGGCCGTTTGAGATTAATGATTAAAGTAAAGAGACTGGTGCGCTCATTTCCGGGAGGCGGAATAAATAGTGCATTGTGGGTGGCCTGTCAGGGAAGGAAATGACTGAGATAAATCTGTCTGCAGATCAATTGAGTAATTATAAATGAACAGTTGGTTTCCTGGTCTATTTATATTCTTATCTTTAATATAATGTTAAAACACAGTTTCACAGGAAATGGTACAACGTCATAATCCTGCCCATCAGTCCTCCAAAGATATGAAGGCAATGTATGAAAGCAGAAAGTAATTTCAATATTGCAATAATGTTCAGACGTTCTTACAAAAAATGAAAAAAAAAACTGTTCATAACCCTTTTTCGGATCCTATTGGGTGATTTTTGTCCCAAGAATTTCTTAAATTACACTGAACCGGGATTTAACTGCAGTAAAGCCCATTGAGTGGGGATATTTCAGTGTTTTAGGGTTTCCTTGATGCCAGACGTATGAAGAGAAATATAATGAACGCACCCAGCGCCCACGTGTCGGTTGTCAACGTCAACAAGGTAAAGCTTCTTGTAAAGGTGAGTGAAAATTTTACGTTTTTTTCATATCAGCATATACTAGATGACATCATCTTATGTTAGAATCAAGTTAACATATCCGTGAAGCTTTGGGATTCGATAGGTTCTTTCCAAGGCTTTGTTATTTTTTGTAATATTTATTTTGATGTTTTCTTTCCTTGGGATGAAAATGTCCCATCAGGATTTTGGGGGGTAATGAAAATTGGGATAATATATCCCAGCAGTGTTTTCTTTGATATGAAAAGAAATAAAAAAAACTAAATTTTTATTGAGAGTGAGTCCTTTTTTAGTGGCTGGTTGAGTATCTTTTTAAAGATTATAGTATGCAGGCACAGAATAGCCATCCTTGTTTACCTAACCTAACTAGCCATTGTTTCCTTCTGATTTTTGACTCTAGACAATATATATCTATATATATATATATATATAATATATATATATATATATATATATATATATATATATATATATATATATATATCTATATATATATATATATATATATATATATATATATTATATATATATATATATATATATATCATATCATATCTATATCTATATCTATATCTATATATCTATATATATATATATATATATATATATATATATATATATATATATATATTGAATATTGTTTTCTTGTGTTTTCTTGCAGATGAGTAAAAGAAGGTCTAACGGAAGAGGAAATACAATTTTCACTGGATGAGGATGACGACGATTATGAACCATCAGATACTGACAGTGATGGAACAAACGATTCTTTTTCAGATGAATCACAGGATGATACAGTCACAGAAGAGGAAGACCTAGAAGCACCCACTAGCCCAGAAAAATAATTCGTACAGACGTATGGAATATGTGTGGACTAAAGACACTACAAAATTTCGTGCCTAAGCATGACATACCAGATAAGCATGACTGCCATTGTAACTCTGTCTGTAACAAGAGCCTTCATCAGCGTTTGGGGGACATCTTCCTAAGATTATTTCCAAAAGTGTGTTTTTCCTACAAATAGCACATTACACTAACGAGAGACTTGAATTGTTTTGGCTGAAAAGAAGAAAAAAAACAATTATTCAAACAAACAATGTCTCTCAGAGTATTGGATGGTCAATCTCGGATGCACACTAGGTGATGTCTTACAATCGAGTACCTGCCATTGAGAATGTATTGGTCAAAGAAAGGTCCTCTCACTAAGAAATGAGAAAATAAGCGAGGGGTTCAAGTTTCAAGGCTAGATTTCAACTAGTTTTTTCGAAAACTGTACTTCAATAATCCATGTAAAACCAAGCAGGAATCTTCCAAGGATATTCCTCAGTGAAGAATGATGGTGGAGGACGTGAGGTGCTTGAAAAAAACTTTTCTTGCTTGCAAGAAAACAGACAGCACATTTCACGTCCAATAGATGAAAGCAATGACAAAGTTCAAAGGGACGTCCAGCATGAAACAGTATTTGCCTATGAAACCAGGTGAAACGAGGAATCAAAACCTGGGTAAGATCAGACATCAAATTACTGGCTATGTGTTGCTGACTTCAACTATCTCCATCAAGGAAAGGAAAACAAAACAAGTTATGGAAGGAAACTCTTGGTGAAAGCGTAGGTCAAGATGCTTTCAGAAACAATAAGGGCACCAGAAAGTTATGGCTTATGTTTCGGGACAGATTTTTCACATCTGTTTTAGAAGTCATGTCTTCACTCCCATTTGCAGCAGTTGGGAACTTGTATGCCAAATAGGAAGAATTTCCTTCCAAAGCTTGACCGTTCAAATCTTCAACGGGGAGTAGTCAGAGATGTACGTTTGTAATGAAGGCATTCTGTAGTTTCCTGGCAAGACACCAAGTGTGTCACGATTCTGAGAGTAATTGTTCATAATACAGAAATAGGGGTGTGGACGCAAACGAAAAAATTAAAGATGGAAACAAAAAAAAGATCTGCAGTGCCCTGAAAGCTTTTGGATTTTATTTTTAATGATCATATGGGGGGTGTTGACTTAGGGGATCAAAATGATAAAACTCTGTATTGACCGTAGACAGAAAGAGCAAGAAATGGTGGATCAAAGTATTTTTCAGACTTCTACTGACAGCGCCGTGTACAATGACACATGTTATTCACAACGCAAATCAACCACCAAGAAGGCGCCCATTTCATTGACTTTCTTATGTAAACAGTTAGGGCAAAGAAATCTTGATTGATTGAATGGAAGGGAAAATCCAAATTTCGGCCTACAGAGAACGAGTAACGAAGTTTAGGACGGCCTTCCAAAATACTTTCTTAAGGAGCTGAAGACGTGTTGCACATATGACCCGTGCATGAAGAAAGCCGTCGAAGATGCATAAGTATGCTCTTCAAGGAAGAAAGAAAAAGGCGAACAAGGCCTATCCCCCCAGTGTCAAACATGCAAAAGTTCCACTTGTTTACCAATGTTGTTCCTATCTTTACCATACATCGACAGTTGATGAGTAAAAGCCTCCCACTCATATAGGTTATAAGGCTGTTTTTTCATTTTCACCTTTTTTTCAAAGGAAAATAATAATTATTATTGCCCTAAGAATTTTCAATGGTGTGTATGTGTTTTTTTTTTCTGATGTTACTTAATCCAAAAAAACAAAAAACTACATTTATTTTGTGCCATTATATAGTTTTGATGTTTTGTCTTTTTCTTCATGTACAAATATCGTTATAATAAATGTACAACGTTATAAACTTTGCAGTTTTAATTCCAAACATTCCTATTTAACGCAATATGTATTTTCAAACTTTTGATTGTACCGTAAACCTTGGGATCAAACCAATCCCAATTTGAATTTCAAATAATAACCACTATTGGGATTTTTGTATGTCCCAGTGTAAAAAAAAACAAAGATAAGCTTAAAAAAAAACTTTGTGGGGAATGAATATTATTCTTATCTATGGATCCAATGATGCCCACTAAGCTCAAACCAGATGATTAAAAATTCATCTTTGCAAAAGTAGGCTTGAAAAGGGCTAAAGATGCAGTCAGTCATCCCCTGGAAATGAATGTCGGAAGAAAAAAGTTATAATAATAGTTAAAAAATAATTCTCATATATTCTTACTGAAAATACAAAAATGTCGCGTAAACCTAACATCAGCCATTCAAAGAAAGAAATAAATTCCATTGTAATAATAATAATAGTGCGGCAATATCACCATTACATGAATGATTTAAGGAAACTTGGCGGCAACAATAATCGGTGACCATCCACAACGTAAGAAATAAATCTTAGACAAAGTAAGTTCATAACGAGAAACAAAACCGGGGAAAAAAAAAAAAAAAATAATCTAATAAACGTCGCAACTACCCAAAGGGACCCCAGTGGAGCTGAGAAAGAGAAAAAATTGATAAAGTATTCCAAGACCTGAAAATAGATATAAGAAGGATTTAATAAGATATACCAGTGGAAATTGTACCCAATAATCCCTGGGAACACTAGGCACGAATCCCATGGATCCATGGAAAAGGAACCTGGAAAAAAAACTCAGGATGCCGAAATAGATCCAGGACTCATGCCAGATGAGTGTACTTACTAGAAAAAAAGGCTTCAACATAGTGGAGAAAAGTAGTATACCCTCCTAAGGAGGCCGTGGATGCTACCCGGAACCCGAAAACCACTATGGGATAATTGTGACAAAAAAAAGAAACTAATAATAATCTGAAAGCCGCAACATGAAACTTATCTTGTGTTAGTTCTCTTGCCCGATTCATTTACTGGTGGCCAACTGAGAAAGTTCACGAGAAACTGCGGATAGAGTCCTGTTAGTCAATCTCGAAGGCCTCATCTAAGTATATGAGCATTAGGATAGATTCGATTGTGGGGAAGTTGGGGAGCCGTCTTTGGGCTTACTTCTCTAAAACCACTTTGAAAATGAGTTGTCTTTATTCATAATTCTATTTTGCGTATATTAATAAAAACTAATCAACTGATACTGTTTATTTATTTAACTTATATATTGTTAACACTATGTAGTTTATTGGTGGTCAACAAGATGATTAACATTCCCACGCAGGGTGGAAGGAAGTTCTATGAAAAAAATGTGGACAGAGTTTAATTCTGTTTGATAAGCAAACAGGGATGGTTTTATACGCTTAATGTAGCCCAGAACAGTAAAAGACAAAAGGACGGCAAGTCTGTCAATCCCTGCATAATTGCCGAAATAAAGGGTTCCCTTTCTTGAGCTTAGTAGATGAAAACAGTCGGACAAAACTGGAGGGTATCATCAATATGGAGTGTATATTATAGCTATACCCACATGAATTTTATATATAATATATATATATCATATATATATATATATATATACATATATTTATATATCTATATATATATATAATATATATATATATTATATCTATATATATATATATTGATATATATATATATTAATATTACTAAAAACAGTTCCTAATTGTGAAGTATACGAAGGGGGGAAATAAGGTCT
>NC_087211.1:61117210-61122210 GCF_015104395.2 Macrobrachium nipponense
AATCCAGTCTTACAGATTAACCCAAAACAACTCTTTGTCAAGTCACCCAAAAGTCCACACCTCTCCCTTGGGAACTCTGTCCCCCGGTATTTCAGAACCGTCTGCCAAAGATACAGAACACATCCCCGTAAGTACACACACAAGTTTAATGACAAAGTCAATAAAACGGAACATCTTACAAGATATCAAACAAGCCATCCCTTTGGCTAAAGTAAAGGTAACACTTACCCATTCCCAACCGGAATATCACTCACTGATAAATAAAACACTTGCATCTGCCATCATGGCTTCGCCTTCCTCCCCCGAATGTCTGTGCAAGTCTTCCCATAAAACTTGGCTAGTGAGACATTATGAATAGAAGAGGCGCACACGCACATACGAACACACAGTTCGATAGCGCCTCGCGGTTCTAGCTGCATCTAGTTTCACAAAGGCACTTTGGGAAGAGTTCATAAACTGTCGTACATTGACTTCCTGAACTAAGCACTTTTATCTCACGCCATCCCCTAGAAACTCATTGATCAGCTATTCTCAGGTCGTCACTCTGCCCTGTCCTCCTCATTCCACAGGTTACAGAGAATGCACGAACAATATATTAATCAAACCCTATGTCTTACATATTATATATATATATATATATATATATATATATATATATATATATATATATATATATATATATATATATATATATTTCTGTGTCTTTATGACTATATGGCACTCGTTTAAACAAATTTAACAAACAGGAAACCCTCTTACCTCTTGTTGCTGGTTATCCTTCTGCAAGAGCTAAACATGCAAGCTGGGCTAATGAATCCTCATAGATACAAAAATATACTTTTTATTTCCCAAATTAGCTAAGCATTAAATGGAACAAAATGAATATAAAATGGAGTAAATAAAAGAACTAAGTCTGACCCTCAAATGACTGTAAACTGTCATTCTACTCTCCTGAACTAGATTAAGTAATCATCCCCTAAATCTCACAGTCTGATTAATTATGCATTTAAATGGTCAAAGTCTTTTAGAGAACCCATTCTCTATATAATGCCATGAACCCATCTGAAATAAAGAGACATTTATTATATCACTCCAACATGTAAAAGATAATTAAATGAATGTGTACACACTACACTTCTCTCTCTTTTCAAAGGGTAACTTTTTCAAAGTCTTGATATTACACTACCTTGCGATGGATGTGCCCTCGAGTCCTCCTCCAAATGTGTTCTATACCACAACACCAGTAATTGAAGAATGTGCCCTCTTCTTTGGTACCTCGTACTGTTGGGCCCCATACATTACACGTCATAAGCACACACATGGACACGCCTTTTGGAATGGCATAGCAACCGAGTGCTGCACCCAGTCATGTGACCTCTGAAGGGGTCGTCAAACTTATATCGCATGGTCACCAAGTCTGACTGTTCTTTCATTTCAACACTCTTCGAGGAATAAAGTGCTTGTCGCCGAGCCCTCCTGTCACTAAGCGGAAAAAGCTGAGATTAACAATTCACCACCACACCTATTTTTTAAGATGGCTCGGCCACCTATGTCTTTTGTGCACTCCCATCGCACACCACATCAGCAACTAGTATATAATGGTTCATAATGTTTGCAAGATAGCCCCTGTAACACATATTTCGACCATCACTATGGATACCATAAATGTAATCGCTGGAATTGTGTATCGTTCGCCGAAGAAGAATTCATCCATCTCTAAGATAGGCAGAACTTGAACCGCCTCGTGAATCCATGTAAGTGTTTCACGAACATCTTTGTCGAATAGTTGTAGACCCAGGATGAACATGTGAACCATCTCGAAACAATTCAGCATGCACCATTATTCAGCGCCTGCGACCCCCGTAAGTGTATCCAACACCCACTCATTGCTGAACTGTAGATTCAACGTCTTCTGATGAACAAATCGTGACCACCACCTCGTTGTTAAGGAAATATCCCTTGACTTCCATGCAAGTGCGTCTCACACCCGCCTCGTAGAAGATTGTAGACTCCTGATTTGTCCCAGAGCGTATCCTGAGACGATCCACCAACGATATCTCGTCCCTTGCAAAGATGATCCATAACATCGCCACTCGTGTGTAGATTCAACCTCTGGTACTGTAGGACCAAGCTGTTTCCGACGTCACTATCACACTAAATTGGGAATTCTCTAAAGTCATCATGTGTCCATATTTGAAAAGTCTACATGATCATACAATAACTAAAGTCTTGCTTTACCACACAAATCTGTCATTAACTAATATTCCCGATCTCATAGTAAATTATTAAAAATTCCTCACAAAACAAAATGTGATCTTTACCCACTGAATCCTCACAAGTAATCCTATATCTGACAAATATACTATAAAAAAACCATAATGTCTAACAGCAAAATCCTTGTACTGTTTATATAATTAACCTCCATGAAATATATTACCGAACACCCCCTCAATCTAACTCATATACCCCAATAAATTAATAGAAACGCTATGTAAAGCTTAACCCCAATTATGAACATCCCTCGTAGGAAGAGGAAAATAAAATAATAATAATAATTGAACTTTCCCAATTATAAAATGTACACAGAGAAAAAAAACATATAATCCAGCGCTTTTCCACATAAACGAAGTATGTATCGTTACAGAATTTGCTGCCGCAACATATCACATCAACCGCAATTGACCCCTTACATACATCCCCATGGAATGTCATAATCAACATCCCTGAAAAAAGTGCAAATCTCCGAGTAATCAACTCCGAAAGGAAAAATCAGCAATTGGACTCATCACAGCATTATCAGCAAAAATCCACCTGTGAATACCTCATGTGCCCAAATCGCACTATAGATTTGTCTAGTCAGACTTGCAACCTCAGAAATCGTTATTCTCTAGATAGCCCAAAAATTCTATATTGATATTATAATAACCACCATTCCCCTAAAAATTTACCCGCGGTACCATCACCAAAGGTACCCAAAAATTGTCCTTGAAAACATAACTCATTCATGATACTGCCACAAGTATATAAAACCACATAACCACCTCGTCGGGATATAAACCACAGAAAACCACAATTCACTCATTATGTACCGCTAAATATAACCACTGGTGAAATAAAATACAACCTCTTCACAGAAAACCATAAAACCCCAATAAACCCCTCATGGCTCATAAAACCACAGATCACCGCCAAAAAATATAACCACAAAAAAAAATCCACCGCCAAAGATTATAGCCACAAAAAAAAAAAAAACTCAGCCCCAAAAATCCAGCACCCAAAAAACTGCAATAATTCAGCCCCATTAAACCCATACACACATGAACCACCACGGGCTTATCATAATATTTCTCAGCTTAATGGAAATTTGCCATATTTTCAACCTGATTTTCCACATTAAATATTTACCTCTGAATCTTATGCCAAAACGCCGCAGTTTGCGCATAATAAGAAAAGTAGTAGAAGAAATGAAAGAAAACAAAAAAACATCAAACATATTTCACCATCAATTTGCAAAAACCAGAAAAAAAATGCAACTACGCGACATTATATTAGTTACCACAACCAACTCTTTTCAGTTTTGATATATGTGTTAATTTCGACCGACCTGTTTTTTCCTCTAAGACTACAAATCTGTTTCCAATCTTTTCCTCAATGACTCTAAAAGGACCCTCAAATTTCGGACCCAATTTGTAATTTAGTTCATTTCTCACGTTGATTTTTAGAAATACCATGTCTCCAACATTGATCTTAGGATCAGATGTTCTGCTATTACTTCTTTCTACCATTTCTCGAGTCGTGGCCTCAAGATTGCGGCTGAGACAGGCATGTCTCTCTCTCGTTGTAGATATTAATGATTCGATTGTATCCTCCCCATGATGAGGTATAGTTAACAGATCGAATGTGCCTCGTGCTGGGCAACCAAACAAAGCTTCAAATGGAGACATTTTAATGGAATCACTAACCATGATGTTAATATTATGTCTAACAATATCAATATATCTGTCCCAATTTTTATCATTACCACCTAGTCTTCCGGAGAGCTTCGAGCACTTTTCTATACGTATACTCGTTCACACAACCCATTAGCTTCAGGTCTGTATGGAATAATTGTTACTTTCTGTATCCCCATGACTTCCGCTAAACATTCTAAAGTTTTGTTTATAAATTCTCTGCCATTGATGGTCAATAAAATCTCGGGTGAGCCATATCTGCAAATGATACCATTGAAAAATGCTATAGCTACTTCTTCAGCCGTTTTATGCTTAAGTGGAAAAATTTCGACTATCCTCGTAAGTTCATCTATTATTACTAACAAGTACTAATTCACATATCTAGATACACAAAAATTTCCTAGGATATCCATATGTTTTCTCTGAAAAGGTCTACTCAGTATTGGATATGACCCTAATTTGCATGAAGTTATCCTTGCAGGTTTGCATGCATTGCATACTGTACAGTTTTTCACAAAATTTTCCACGTCTTTTCCCATGTTTTTCCAAATTTATTTAGCATGCACATCATTATACGTATTTTCTACCCCCAAGTGCGGACTACTGAACCTGCAATTAGGACTTTCGGAATTATGATCTGTGTCGTATCTCCTTTACTTTCACTAGTTCTTAATCTATATTCAATTTTCCTGACCAATAGATTACCTTCTAACTCTAAACCTGTAAAAGGTAACTTATAACGTTTCCTGACTAATTCCCCTCTAAGGAAAGCTTTTGCGTCTGCCAGAATTTCATCTTCATCCTGCCTTTGCTCTATGAGACCCGTATCCCATTGTATAGACTCGCTAGTGACTAGCGCAACTTGAAATCCTTCCGTGTCATAAAAATTTCTACTAAGGCCGTCCGCTACTACATTTAATTTGCCTTCTACATATTTGAGCTTTGCATCGAAATCTCTGATAGTTAGAAGACATCAAGCTCTTTTAGGCGACAAATGAGGCTTATTAAAAAGTGGCTTGTGATCTTTAGGACTTCTACTTTATTCCCCAT
>NC_087211.1:61129710-61134710 GCF_015104395.2 Macrobrachium nipponense
CATTTTGAGTTTGCTTTTTCCCTTTTTTTATTGATTTTAGTTTATGTAAGGATCATTTTAAACTTTCTTGGTTTTTATTGTGTAAATGTATCGAGGTGTGATTCATTATTTAAGTTTGACTTAGTTTCCATTTTAAGTTTTCTTATGCTTTATATATGTTTCTTTTAATTATGTCCTCGGATGCTCTTTTTTTTATATAGATGTCCTGATAATGTAACCAAGGGTCAAGAAACGTTTTGACAATAAAAGTATGTAATGGATGAGTACATGTTCCTGCGCACGAGACAACCTTTATGTAACATAGAAAAGACTGAACGAATATAATCGATTGAATCCCAGTATCTGGACCTTGAGAGCACTACTGTCGAATCCCGAGGATTTCCTCATTGGCTGCCGTGAATCCTCGACTGGATCCATTAGAGGAAATTGCTTCTTTTTCAGCTCTAACTTCCTGATACACACCAACGGGAGAGGCAGCATCAAAAGACCTTTCCACTTCATGACCAGTACTCGAACGCGGACGAAAAATACCGCTTTACTTTTGCAATGAAGACATAATACCTAGTACAGTACTTTAAGGCTTTTCACAAAAGTTCTGTATAATATTCTAAAGTGTTTACTAATGTTAACAGTTGGATGGTGTAACTAAAAAATGTAAAAAAATTTACTTTGTGACGACAACAAACTTTTCGAAAAGCTTCTTGTTTGTAAATCGTCGAGTCTCCGAAAATGAAGTAAATTTTCTCTCCCTGAGAAACGAAGGATTCTGGGAATTAATTAACGGACTGAAAATGAGGCCATGTTCATTTCGAGTTCCGGTGGCCTTCGGTTTTGCCGCAAATCAATAGAGAAGAAGAAACATGTACAGTTCACCAGTTAGTCATAATAATGGCTGTTTCTTGTTTTGTGTCCTCATATACATACACGTATATATATGAAGATATTATACTATTGTATTACTGATATATATATATATATATATATATTATCTATATATATATATATATATATATATACTATATATGTATATATATATATTCATTATTCTTTGTATTACCAGGAACCCTTCGATTTCCTTTAGCTAAAAATGCAAAAAATTCTCAGCAAACTCGTCCTATGTTTCACTGATTATAAATCTCCCGAACAATGTACTTGCTCCTCTTCAACTCTGATTTAAGATTTTCCGCTGAGGAGGAATAACAATGATGAAAATTGAAGAACCTCATAAATAAGGGGAGCTGCATCCACGCAAGAAAGATAGAGAGAGAGAGAGAGAGAGAGAGAGAGAGAGAGAGAGAGAGAGAGATATTTGCCCTTTGCATGAAGTATCGATATTTTGCCACTTCTTGGCGCCTCTCCTTCCTCTGGAATAGACGAGAACGGAACAGAGACAAAAGGACAGAGACTGGGAATTTTTTCCTAATGGGGAACAAACTTTAAACATAAAATTCTTTAGAGCGCTTGTTTTGTTCTGTTAAACTGAAAGTCAACCAATATATTTATGTATGGACATTATATCATATCGTATTTATTGAGGTAGTGGGGTTTTATTTTATAATCAAAAGAATATTGACAAATATTGAAAACGTAAAAAAGTTAACTTTTATACCTACTGTTTTCTTCTTCTTCCTATCTAATAATACTGAGAATCAGAGTTTGACTGATTATTCAGATCTTTTCTAATGACACAAGAGACCTGAATCATTTACGAGGCATTCTTAAATCAAACTCCAGTTCATTATGTACCAAGGACGCAAGTCGTATTTATTTGGTGGTTATTAAGGGTGATAACCTGAAGGCGTTGTACAGACAAAGAGGAAAGTCAAGTTCCAGGGAATCGCATTCATTCTCTTCCACTTCCAGAACATTTTAAATCTATTTATATAAAAATATAATCATATATCTGTAGATATCTTTGTTTCCGCACGAGGTAAAGGCCTCATTATTTAATAAACACTCAGAGAAAGACAAGGTAATGAGATATGAATTTCCTCCATAAATACCGTATGAGGGGGTACATAGCGTCAACTGGTGTTCAAGCCAACGTGAAATTTCATTCAGTTGCCCCTTCAGTCGAAGGCTTCATACAGGACACAAATCCTCACTTCAACCTCTACAGAGAATCAAGCACCAAGTCGCGGGAAAAGCGATGGGAACCTCTCTCGGAGTTTTCAATGAGAACTGAGTTGCATTATTTATGCAACGCAATAACAGATTTTTTCTTATGGGGGGAGGGAGGGGAGGGGCCTTCTGGGACGCTAAAATGTGATTAATTGATCCCTAATTGCGAAAATATGAACTTGCTATTTGAGGAGATGATATCCTGATAATTGATATTCGCTAATTAGGTGAATTTCCCTCAACATTAACTTGTGACACCGTTAATTATTTTATGGCATTGGTATTATTTTTCCAATTCATAAATATGCCTTCCAATATTTACAGTCATAAATAAAATTAATTTCTATTTGTCGATAGTCTCGCTTTTCCGAATAAAAAGAATTTCTTGTTGAAAACTGATGTTTTAGATAAAATTCTATAACTCAGTGTATATATATACTAGTTTTGATCAAGATTTTTAAAAGTTGATAATCATGCATTCCCCTATGTTACGTAAACAAAATCTTTTACTTTTACTAATAAAAAGGTAAATAAAGCAGTCAAAGACATTATTACTTCAAGTTCCTTGCCCAACGGGACCTAATTTTCGCTTTTATGTATCATTCTAAAAATGTTGAAATTACACTTTGGTAGGAAATGAAAATTGTCAGCTGGGTCACTGAGTGTAATGCAGCGTCGTAATAAACCTTGTGAAAGCAGTTCAGTAAAAAGGAGGTTAGCCCGAAGTTATGTCTGGGATAAACAAACGAGATTTCATTAGACCCGAGATCTGTCTTTACTTTTTGTTTAGCTTTATGCTTTCGGCAACAAACTCTATCTCGCTGTCTGAGCATATGCAATGTTGATGGCCAGGGTAGAGTATGGTTTCAGTTATTATGAATTTCATATCCAGTACTTTTACTCTGTGTGCTGTACAGTAAGTTCCAAAACTGAAGCGACAAATTTCATAGGATTTCATTCGAAATTCACTAACTGGCAACTATAACTCATAGCTGAAATTTTTTTTTTCTATAGTGAAAGCCATATGATGCACAAGTAGAAAATCTATGATATTCATAACAATCATAAGAAAAATTACGGTAATAGTAATTATTTTAAAGTATAGTAATTACTTCAAACTATAGAAACGAAACAATTTGAAATTCTCGTTCAACACAGGATTACCAACATTACCAATGTAATTTCGAGCAATGTGGAAACAAATATTTAATATCATAGTGTATAATAAATTATTTTAGCGAAGATGCATAAAACCATGCAAGTATCAATAGAATGTAAAGGGAAAATCTCCGCGACATTAAATATAATCAACCATGAATGCACCTAGATTCATTAGAGAAGTTGGGTGTGGTTGGCAATTCTGATTCTAGCTTCTAGGACCGAGCATAAAACACCAAATTCGAGAAAGGCTCTAACTGCTGCTGCTACCTCCAGGTGACTAGGCCTAGTTCCGGGCATTGCAAGGCTAACAATGCAGGGCCACTGTCTGTTATTTAGGCGAAGATAGAACCTTCAGGACCGACACCAGGACCTGCCCTTGCACTTGGGAAACAGACTCGTTGTACAAAAAATAAGAAAGACGGTCGCAAGCAACCAGAACACCCGTATATCATCCCCCACCACCCCTCCCCCCTCTACATCTACCTCTACCCACAATACTAACTCCACGTTTTTCACTTCAACCTTTTGCCTCAAATCTTCGAAACATATCCCAACCGTGAAATTTAAGACTGAATTTGCGTAAGGGGTGGGGGCGTATCATAAGAGAGTGATATCACCCTAACTCATATTTCCACGGACAACCAGTATCAGTCAATCCAGTCAAGCATTACTGTATAATAGAAATTTATTAGTTTTTTTGGGTAGTATATATTATATATATATATATATATATATATATATATATATATATATATATATATATATATATATATATATATATATATATATATATATATATATATATATATATATATATATATATATATATATATATATATATATATCATATAAAGAAGCAACCCGAAACATGACCAAATAGGCTAATGCTTGACTTAAAAGAGACCTCTGGTTATTCCTGACTAGATAAAAAACGTCCCTGAAGAGAGAGAGAGAGAGAGAGAGAGAGAGAGAACATAAACGGAGATACTCGAATTAAAATAATGCTCGCCAAGCATATTCACACTCCGGATCCTATGGGCAAGAATAGTCTCACTTATGCACCGAAAAAAAAGGTGGAAACCTACGAAAATACTTGTTTGGTGCGACCCTGAACGCAATTCCACATGCAAAAATTTGCACAGTTGAGAAATTCGATGAAATTATTAACTAACAAGCTGGAAAATATATTTCCTTGATTCTTGAAATAGGCCTAACCATGTAACCAATGCTAAACGTGCATATAACTTGGATTTCGTTTTTTTTTTTTTTTTTTTTTTGTTTTTTTTTTTTTTTACATCACTTGTGTCTTATTTATATTTCATCTAATCAGATGCTAAACTTCTCTGTGCTTTATCAAAAGAAATCATAATAACTTTCGATATAACACTATAGAAGTAGAAATTTAATTTACAAATATTAGGCCAATGCTTATGCACTCGGTTCCTGCTGCCACTCTATGGTGAACACTTGATATCACACTTTGAGAGCCGCAGATATTTCTTTGGGGAAAAATGTTTTTTTCTTTTGATAAACAATTATTGAACTAACATTAATCATTCACTGGGGAAATACTTTCTGCGCTTATACAGTTAATCACTGATACGTATTATCAGATAAATAGGATGACAATAATTGGAATAAAATATACTAACTGGCAACCCCACGAGTTTCTAAAGAAGTACGATCAATTCTGAGATTTGTCGCTTCACTTCTGGAAC
>NC_087211.1:61139710-61147210 GCF_015104395.2 Macrobrachium nipponense
GTAGTGGAAGATATTGCTTTAATATCAAGGATGCGAGAGTCCGTTGAAGATAGAGGCAAATGACGCAGTGTGTGCGTGAGGGAGTTGGACGTCCTGCTGATGGAATTGCTGTACTACAGGTGTAAGATGAAATTTCTGCTGTGGACATTTTCTATACATCGGGTTCATTGTTCATTCAAAGTGTTTGAGACCAACTATCTAGACAGAAATTATGTATAAATACATACACACATTATGTATATATATATATATATATATATATATATATATATATATATATATATATATATATATATGTGTGTGTGTGTGTGTGTGTGTGTGTGTATATATATATATATTATATATATATATATATATATATATATATATTATATATATTGTTACGATGTGCCAAGTATCTGGTTACCATGCATCAAATATTACCTCACCAAACGCCAGACACCTGAACCCTCATAACACGTTTAAACGACTGAATACTCTAAAGGCAACAGTGATCCCTTAACACTTACCAGTATTGCAGAAAATCAGACTAAGTTCATCAAAACGGGTGTGAGGTAATCTTGTAAGTAATTAATTAATCAAAGGGCACCACTCCATCAACAACTTTAAAAGTTTAAGTATTTCCCTGATTTATTCAGAATCTAAGTACTTCCCTGATTTCAGAAGTCTAAGTACTTCCCTGGTTCTAAGTCACTTCAAATAAATTGAAGGAAAGCAAATCAATTACCACTCTATGTTTCTACCTAACATCAATATAATCATAATCATATATACTGGTATAAAAAATTAAAACACTTATAAACATTTTAAATACAAAAATTTATTATCAAATTCAAAATTTATAAGTGAAATTCACAATATCAGGGAAAATTGCTGTTACTTGAAAACGAAGTAAAGTTTAATTAATTCTTGTATCAAATTAAGTAAGATTAAATCAAAATTAATTTATCACAAAATTCAAGAAAATTAATTCAATCAAAATTCAAAAGTGTTAAGCAGTAATTGAAAATTTGAAATTAATTCACAGTGCTAAACAACAATAAAACTTGAAAAGAATTCTAAGTAAATGCAAATTAATTCATAAATGTTAAATTTAATTAAATGTGCAATGATTAAACAATGAAAATAACTAAGTCAATTAAATTGTGAATGCAAATGAAAATATAAAATAAAAAGACACACTTCAATAAGAAAATGAAATAGTGCACAAACAATGGAACAAACACAAACACAAAAAATCAGCAATGTGTAAAAGTGTAAATCTTTTCACTCAAAACCCTGTAACCAACAATTTTTACCAAACCTTCACAACCATCTGTTATTAGTTAACCACAGTCCCCATCTGTTATTAGTTAACCACAGTTCCTATCCATTATTATTATTTAATTACCTAACCGTTATTAGTTATTAGTCAACCAAACACTCCCATTAACTTTTAGTTATTAGTTATTTTTGCAAACTAATAAAAATATAACACACTTTACCTTTTTGGTATACCAAACTTCTTTCTCTGCTGTAGTCTTGTCTTACACAATTTCACAAAAACCAGGCGCCGTTACAAAATGATGTTGGTTCAGATTTCCACAAAAGAAATTAATAACACTAAATAAACTCTAAGAAATATCAAATTGAAATTGAACTTCACAAGTTACGAGTGACCAATTTACGTTACATTAATATAATCTCAATGATTTCGAGTGAGAGAGAGAGAGAGAGCGAGAGAGAGAGAGATCTGACTGCCTCGAGGTCCTAAGATAGAATGGAATTTTCTTCCTTTACGGAAATTCGACAGGGCAGATGACCCAAAACGTTCTTGTCACGAATGCTTCCAGAAAGTTCGAATCTGATGCAATCTCACATACAAAATGTGCAATTCCCACGTGGGACTTGACAAAGACATACACGTACAAGACGAATCTGTTAAAAAAAAGACACGAACTCTACTCGATCAAAACGGAGGCTGAGCGACAATTAAGATTGACATGTTTTGATAACAACGCAAGACTCAATCCTCTCGCTATCACATGCGTTGACAGATTTAGGAAAGCAAACGGATCTCGCAGACCCTCTAATCTTACAGTGTTGACATAAAAGTTAAACACTCGTAGTTTCGAAAAGACAAAGATTTCTCTCTTTTTACATTCTACGTTAATATATATATTCTTTTATAACACGTAATGCGAAATCTGAACATACATCTTAAAACATCCTATCCTAAGCTATCTAAGAATCTGAAAAAATGTTACACAATCTACGTGACATTTCAAAGAGGGGAAATATGCATTTTGAAATAGCAATATATAATAATATATATATAAATCTGTGCAAATCTCGTTCAGCATAAGTAAATCGAGGCTCTTGCTGCCTAAAGCCCTCTCGAACAAGTTCCCTTCAGAACAAATCTACGAAGGTTTTCTGAGTATTTCCAGGGACAGGAAAATGCGAGAGAGAGAGAGAGAGAGACAGCCTGAGTCAACTTCTCGACCATTCAGAGAGGAAAGAGGTGAAACTTTATTCGAAAGCAACTCGTGAGAAATTCTCTCCTGAATATCAGGAAAACATCAAAGGTTATTATTATTATTATTATTATTATTATTATTATTATTATTATTATTATTATTATTATTTTGTCGCCGAGGACTTCAGCAACTTCGACAAAAGTTTGGCCCCTATTTTCACGTGAAGGATTCAATTTAGCTGTCGGCAAACATTTGTTCTCCATTATCCTTATTATCAGTAGTAGTAGTCATAGTAGTTGTAGTAGTAATGGTAGTAGTCGTTGTTGTTGTTGTTGTAACAGCAGTAGTCACACTAACCGCACATCCATTAGTAACAAGCCAAAAAAAAAAAATCCACAACGTAGTCTCAAGAAGCTTAGGCAGAACATAATCAAATAAGAAGAAAATGAGAAAAGCGAAAGAAAGATAAGGCGTTATTCTTGGTTTTCCTTCAAGACAAATTTTTTAGGAGAAACACAAGTAAAAAAAAAAAAAATCATTATGAATATGTACTACTGGTTTTGAGGTTCTAAGTATTTTTTTTTTGTTTCACAGTCCCCCAATTCGACTGGGTGGTATTTAAAGTGTGGGGTTCCGGGTTGCATCCTGCCTCCTTAGGAGTCCATCACTTTCCATACTATGTGCGCCGTTTCTAGGATCACACTCTTCTGCATGAGTCCTGGAGCTACTTCAGCCTCTAGTTTTTCTAGATTCCTTTTTAGGGATCTTGGGATTGTGCCTAGTGCTCCTATGATTATGGGTACGATTTCCACTGGCATATCCCATATCCTTCTTATTTCTATTATCAGATCTTGATACTTACCCATTTTTTCTCTCTCTTTCTCTTCAACTCTGGCGTCCCATGGTATTGCGACATCAATGAGTGATACTTTCTTCTTGATTTTGTCAATCAACATCACGTCTGGTCTATTTGCACGTATCACCCTATCTGTTCTGATACCATAGTCCCAGAGGATCTTTGCCTGATCGTTTTCTATCACTCCTTCAGGTTGGTGTTCGTACCACTTATTACTGCAAAGTAGCTGATGTTTCTTGCACAGGCTCCAGTGGAGGGCTTTTCCCACTGAATCATGCCTCTTTTTGTACTGGTTCTGTGTAAGTGCCGGGCATTCGCTTGCTATGTGGTTTATGGTTTCATTTTTCATATTGCACTTCCTACATATGGGAGAGATGTTATTTCCGTCTATCGTTCTTGTGCCACTGTTATCATTCCTTCAGTTTCCTTCTTTAGCTCTCCCCTCTGTAGCCATTGCCATGTGTCATTGCTGGCTAGTTCTTTAGTCTGTCATTCTCCTGTCTCTGTATATTTCTGGGTCTTCGTCTACTTTTATTAGTCCTTATTCCCATGCACTCTTTAGCCACTCGTCTTCACTGGTTTTCAGATATTGCCCCAGTGCTCTGTTCTCGATGTTGACGCAGTCCTCTATGCTAAGTAGTCCTCTCCCTCCTTCCTTTCATGTTATGTATAGTCTGTCCGTATTTGCTCTTGGGTGTAGTACTTTGTGTATTTTCATGTGTTTCCTGGTTTTCTGATCTATGCTGCGGAGTTCTGCCTTCGTCCATTCCACTATTCCTGCGCTGTATCTGATTACTGGCACTGCCCCTGTGTTTTATGGCTTTTATCATACTTCTGGCGTTAAGTTTTGACTTGAGTATCGCCTTGAGTCTCAGCATCTATTCTTTTCCTGATCGTGTCCCTTCATCTCTTGGTGTTTTATATCCCCTCCTTCCATTATTCCCAGGTATTTGTATCCAGTCTCATCTATGTGTTTGATGTTGCTCCCATGTGGTAGCTTTATCCCTTCAGTTCTTGTTACTTTGCCCTTTTGTATGTTGACTAAGGCTCATTTTTCTATTCCAAACTCCATCCTGATTTCCCCAGATCAATCCTTACAATCTGGATTAGAGTATCTATTTCCTTGATGCTCTTACCATACAGCTTGATGTCGTCCATGAACATCAGATGGTTAATTTTGTTGCCTCTTTTCTTGAGTTGGTACCCGGCATCCATCTTCTGTAGTACTTTTGCCATGGAAATCATGTCTACTACGAAGAGTAGTGGCGACAGTGAGTCTCCCTGGAAGATCGCCCTCCTGATATTAACCTCTGCTAGTCTTATTCCAGAGCTTGTAAGTATTGTATTCCAGTTGCGCATTGTATTTTTGAGGAAGCTGGTGGTGTTTTCCTCTGCCCCTTATATTTTCAGGCATTCTATTAGCTATGTGTGTGGTATCATGTCGAAGGCTTTCTTATAGTCTATCCATGCCATGCTTAGGTTGGTTTTCCTTCTCCTACTGTTCTTCATTACCATTTTGTCTATCAGGAGCTGGTCTTTTGTGGCCCTACACTTCCTTCTGCAGCCTTTCTGTTGGTGGGGGATAGTGTTTGTCTCCTCTAGGTAGTTGTATAGCCTTTCATTGATGATACCTGTTAGTAACTTCCACATTATTGGTAGGCAGGTGATAGGCCTATAGTTACTGGCTATATTTGCCTTACTCTTGTCTTTTTGTACTAAGGATGTCCTTCCTGTGGTCATCCATTTGGGTGCATGGTGATTTGAGATACAATGCTGGAGTTGTTCTGCTATTCGTGGGTGTAGGGCCTTGATGTTTTTGAGCCAGTATCCATGGACTTCATAGGGACCTAGGGCTTTCCAGTTTGGCATTTTCTTTAGTTGGTGTCTGACTGTGTCTGTCGTGATCTCTGTGAATCTTTGTTTTATTCTCCCTGTTTCTTCTTCCTTGACTTCCTGGAACCATGTTGCATGTTTGTTGTGTGATACCGGATTGCTCCATATGTTTTCCCAGAGTCTCTTACTTGTTTCGGCTTCAGAAATTTCTTGGTGGTTGTCTTCCCCTCTTAGTTGGCTGTATAGTCTTTTCTGGTTAGTTCCGAATAGTTATTTCTGTTGGTATTCCTTATTCCTGTTCATGTACCGTTGGATCTTATGTGCTTTGGCCTTAAGCCTCTGTTTTACATCTTCTATTGTGTTGTTTAGTCCCCTCTCTTGTACTTTGTATTTCTCGTTGAGTTCCTCCCTTGTTTTCTTGCTTCTTAGCCTTTTTTCTGCCATCGCTTTCAGTTTACTCAAGTCAGATCTCATCACCATGATTTGCTTTTCCAGGCGCCTTTTCCAAGGAGGTTGCTGTTTTGGTTTCTGTTGGGTTGGTTGTGCTGGTGGTGTTGGTGTTCATATCCCCATTTGTTCTGCTACTAATCTTGCTCCTGCATATGCCAAGTTATTTGTTTCTGTGATACTGGTGGTGTGTATTATGCCCATTATTTCATTGACCTCACTTGTTTTCTCCCTTAATTTCTTGCCGTTATAGGCTTTCATGGAGGGGATATTTGTTTTCTCTGTATCTGGTTCCATCCAGTGTCTAATCTTTTCTACCCATTCCGTCCTCTCTGTTACTTCGTCTGTGTTTCTTTGTGTGTCGTTGTTTGATACCTCATCATCCCTGTCGTCTTCTGTGGCATCGTCTCTCCGTTCGTCTTCGTGTAATTCGTTGTCGTGTGACATTTCCCTTTCCAGCTCTTCTCTTTCTGTTGGGGAGAGCCAGTTCTTTTTCTTTATGTTTCTTACTTGGTCTGCCAGCCTCTGTTCTGTTTGGGAGGTGTTATTCCTCTCATTCCAGATGTTGACCAACCTACTTCTATATCCTTTATTATTTTATTAGTTATTTTTTTTTTTTTTGCTCTATCACAGTCCTCCAATTCGACTGGGTGGTATTTATAGTGTGGGGTTCCCGGGTTGCATCCTGCCTCCTTAGGAGTCCATCACTTTTCTTACTATGTGTGCCGTTTCTAGGATCACATCTTCTTTGCATGAGTCCTGGAGCTACTTCAGCCTCTACTTTTTTCTAGATTCCTTTTCAGGGATCTTGGGATCGTGCCTAGTGCTCCTATTGATTAGGGGTACGATTTCCACCGGCATTATCTCATATCCTTCTTTATTTTTCTATTTTGTTCAGATCTTGATACTTACTCCATTTTTTCCCTCTCTTTCTCTTCAACTCTGGTGTCCCTTAGTATTGCGACATCAATGAGTGATACTTTCTTCTTGACTTTGTCAATCAACGTCACGTCTGGTCTGTTTGAACGTATCACCCTATCCGTCCTGATACCCATAAGTCCCAGGATCTTTGCCTGATCGTTTTTCTAATCAATATCACTCCCTCAGGTTGGTGCTCGTACCACTTATTACTACAAGGTAGCTGATGTTTCTTGCACAGGCTCCAGTGGAGGGCTTTTGCTACTGAATCATGCCTCTTTTTGTACTGGTTCTGTGCAAGTGCCGGCATTTCGCTTGCTATGTGGTTTATGGTTTCATTTTTCTTATTGCACTTCCTACATATGGGAGAGATGTAATTTCCGTCTATCGTTCTTTGGATATATCTGGTTCTTAGGGCCTGATCTTGTGCCGCTGTTATCATTCCTTCAGTTTCCTTCTTGAGCTCTCCCCTTTGTAGCCATTGCCATGTGTCTTCGCTGGCTAGTTCTTTAGTCTGTCTCAGTGGTTGTCCGTGCATTGGTTGGTTGTGCCAGTCCTCTGTTCTGTCTGTCATTCTCCTGTCTCTGTATATTTGTGGGTCTTCGTCTACTTTTATTAGTCCTTCTTCCCATGCACTCTTTAGCCACTCGTCTTCCCTGGTTTTCAGATATTGCCCCAGTGCTCTGTTTTCGATGTTGACGCAGTCCTCTTTACTTAGTAGGTCCTCTCCCTCCTTCCTTTCGTGTTATGTATAGTCTGTCCGTATTTGCTCTTGGGTGTAGTGCTTTGTGATTGTCATATGTTTCCTGGTTTTTCTGATCTATGCTGCGGAGTTCTGCCTTCGTCCATTCCACTATTCCTGCGCTGTATCTGATTACTGGCACTGCCCATGTGTTTATGGCTTTTATCATATTTCCAGCGTTGAGTTTTGACTTGAGTATCGCCTTGAGTCTCTGCATATATTCCTTTCCTGATCGTGTCCTTCAT
>NC_087211.1:61152210-61154710 GCF_015104395.2 Macrobrachium nipponense
AATCCTCAAACATTTATCTTTCTAGCTTCCGTATTTGAAACTTGGCCATGCATCTTTCATTTCTGAAACTAATTTCTCTTCTAGATCTTGTTTTCGTAACCCTCAATCTTGTGACTCTTTTTCATAAATTTTGAGCTTGTCGGTCTAGTTGTCGAAACACACACATTCCATTTCTCGTTTTTTTCGAAACCTAGGATGTTCTGTTTTTTATTTTTTTTATTGAGACGTTTAATCTGGAAGTTCTCGTTCTCGAAACCACACATCTGATCAGCTGATTTCCCGGTAGGATGGGAGGCACGGCATCAAAGCGGTTGGCAAAGTTAATTCAGTAATAAACGTTACATTCTGGATGGATTACCCGATCTTGAATAGGATTAACCGAATCTGCATCGGATTAGCCGATTATGCGATTGCTGGTAGAGGGCTCCTCTCGTTTAGAAAGCGATTCGCCAGAATCCGTTGATAGATTTGTATCCTTAATTGCGTCGTTGCTTCCCACGAATCGTAAAGTCAAAATATCATGGATCACTGAATGAACTGCGTTTCGGGTCGGTAGATAGTTATCTCGTCAGTTATCTCGTACTTGTTTTTAATGGCGAAAAGAAAAAACGCGCAAGATGCCCAAATCACGAGTAGTCATTGTCAGGGTGTGTCTACACTACAGTAACACACATAATCACACGCCGGTAACTTATCATATACAAGTCAATGACTTACTTTAAGTAATAATCATTGCTCCATTCACCCGTCGATGGCAAAAGGTGAATGGAGCAATGATTAATACTTAAAGTAAGTCATTGACTTGTGTATGATAAGTTACCGGTGTGTGATTATGTGTGTTACTGTACTGTAGACACACCCTTACAATGACTACTCGTGATTTGGGCATCTTGCGCGTTTTTTTTTCTTTTCGCCATTAAAAGCAAGGACGAGGTAACTGACATGACGTCTACCGACCCGAAATGCAGTTCATTCAGTGATCCATGATATTTTGACTTTACGTCAATTAACGAGAGAGAGAGAGAGAGAGAGAGAGAGAGAGAGAGAGAGAGAGGGGGGGGGGGGGGGGGGATGGACTGCTCTAGAAGGGCATTTATAGCCGATGTGTGAATGAATTCCATGAAAACGGCCTTAAAACTCTAATCCAAAAGGTTCAGGATCCTGTCAAGAAAGAATGACCCGAGAAGTTATGTGATTTTCAATTATTAATGCCAAAAGGGGCCCAAGTCAGCATCAGGTCAGTTCGAAAGTATTGCCTTCGCATCGTCACTTAATACTCAAAGGAGGAAAAAAGAAATCCGTTAAAGAATCTTATTTACCATTATATATATTATCATATATTATACTCCTGAATGTGATGATGAAATCGATCGACCTATTTCAAGACACGACGTTGCATTATAATGATTCGATGAGGAATTTCCACTGCCTAAACTGGTCGAGATTAAACTCCAAGTTTATTAGCCTGGTCATGTAATAAAGTTACACAGTGTATTGTAAATTTAAATTTGTAATAGTATATAGTAGACGAGTTCACACACATTATACGCGCACACACGCACTTGTATAAAAAAATACACACACGCACACCCATATGTATATATATACTATATATATATATATATATATATATATACTATATATATATATATATATATAGATATAGATAGACAGACATATATCGATATCTATATTATATATATATATATATATATATAGTATGTATATATATATGTATATATATATATATATATATATATATATATATATATATATATATATATATATATACATATACATATACATATATATATATATATATATATATATATATATATATATATATATATCTATATACATATATATATATGGCTAAGCATTTCCCGTTTAATTTCAGTAGTAAACACCTTAACTCCGTACCCTAGCCCTTACGATTTAATCCCTTAAATGTGAATTCAGTCTAGGAACATATTTATTTAAAAATGCAATTCCCTCCATAACCCAATCAGCGAGAGATACTGTCTCTCTTGGGGAAATGGCATTATGTAAATTATAATTACTATGGTTCCCTTAAGCTCATTCTTCAAGAGGAAGTCTCCTCCTCCTCCTCCTCCTCCTCCTCCTCCAGCATGAAATTAAAAGATGTTTTAGTTTCATCTCATTAAGCAGAGCTCCAAGGTGCTATTTTGAGTAGGGTTCATAAAGTATAGAAGACTGAACCTCGGAGACCCTTAGGTGGGATTTCAGAATGATTTGCAAACGAGAAGATAAATCATGACGAATTTGTAGACGGGAGATTGGCCCAAGCCATGGAATACAAAAGGGTTTCTATAATGACTTATGAAAATAATGCCATTATAACGCAGCAATTAATAGAAAATATGGCTCCGTTAGTAAAAGGCTTTACAATCTGCCAAGTATGAAAACCTCTATATAAGAACAAAGAATTTCAGAAGCAGCCAAATCTCGAGAAAGATTCCGGGAATCGTTTCCAAATTTG
>NC_087211.1:61159710-61172210 GCF_015104395.2 Macrobrachium nipponense
AATTGTTGTTCCCAAGAAAATTAACTATATTGTAGCCAACAAAATCTTTACTAAAAAGAGAAAGTTAGAAAATTTAATTACCAAATAATGACTATGTAAGAGAATTTATTTCATTCACGAATGGTAGAATGAACCATTGTTTTTTTGTGATGTAAGCCAATGCACTGTCGTCTTGCAATTTGACTATTAATGTATAAATATTTTTTTATAACGATAAACATGTTTGTTCTTTGGTATACACAGTACTCTGTATTGTAACTAAATAAATGGTTTTTGTTCAGTATTTTATATTAATCTCATAAGTTGTGTTTCAAGTAAGTATTATTTGGTGTACACTAATTAGTGTAGGTAAGAAAAATAAGGAAATAATAACAGGCAAACCAAAAAATGGTTGATTTTGGTGAGGTTTTGTTTTAATTTCTTTCGTCTGGCAGCGTAGTCAGTGCTAGCAGCTCGGACCATCCTTGCTTACGTCACAAAACATCGAACAGGCCTTGTATCTCTGTGGTCTTGCTGTAACCCCTACTGGTATTTAGGAGTAGACTTGTAAACTGTGAAACTGACCGTCTGCTGGAAATATATGGGTGACTTACTTAACAAACACCACTAATTGCTTGTTATATTTTGAGTCTAGATCCAATATATGAGATACCAGATGAAACTAATATATAATATATCTGCAGACTCTCCTGATTATAGAATGACCAGTGACAGACATCCTGGAGGGTGGGTTCCCCCTGACAGACGCACTGGAAAGGGGGTGTTAATTGGATCTAGATCCAACTTAGGAGATACCATGTAAAATTTACATTTCAATAACACTGCACATCCCAGAATGCTGTGATGGTAATGCCAGACATGTTAGTGGTTGGTTACCCCCTGACAGACACCCCACATCGAGTGGGGAGGGGGAGGGGGATTATAATAGCACTGCATATCCTAGAATGCTGTGATGGTAATGCCGGACAGTTTAGTGGGTGGTTTCCCCTTGACAAACACAACCTAGCAGGGGGAAGGGCAAGCCCCAATAATTAATGTCTAGACTAACAATGGTTACTATTGACCGTATTATACATTATCGTGATATATTTAATATTTTTATCCTTTCTATAGCCTTTGTACTTATTTAATACAAATATTTATTTGTCTCATATAAATAACAGTCATCTGTAGGCCCATGATAATTCGGTCATATTATTTTGTCAGGCCAACAACCGACTTCAATTATAGTACTCGCTTTAGCTTTGTTTACGAGATGAACATTAATGTAGCGGTGGCTGGAAGACTGGCACTGTAAAGTAGCATGTAAGTTATCATTATTAGATTTATTGCTGTAAAATGTCTATGTACATAATATTGGTTAAATTGAGTAATACGCAACTAGTAAGTAGATAGTAATACATATGTAATATATACGCTATAGTCAGAATATAAATCATAATAGTTGAGCTATAGCCCACTCGATTTGTTTTATCGAAGCAGGACTACCTTCTTTTAGTATCAACTGACTTTCATACAAATGAAATCATGGATACATTTTTGAATTGTCAGTTTTAGCAATGAATATTGTTCTTACTATAGTCTGTTTTTTTTTCGGCTGGTGTAAAACTCATTAGATATAATACACCTTGCTAATGAAGGACACAGAGGATCTCTATTTTGTAAACCATCTCTCCAAACACCAAGTTATTTCGAACATTTCCATTCTCTCAAGAAGACTATGAATAAATATAAGAGCAAACTAGACCAAAAAATAATTACCTAGCATTAATGTAAAGAAAACAAGAGAAATGAGAGCGATTGTGAATTTTTTATCGTTAATGTTTAATGAGTAAGTGTTTAGCGAAGTGTTAGGGTTTAGTGAGTAAGCGTTTAGTGAATGTTCATGAGTAAATGTTTGATGAATGTTTAGTTTAGGGTTTAGTGACTGTTTAATGTGTCGGTATTCAGTGAATGTTTACTGAGTTTTTAGGGTTTAGTGAATGTTATTAACTGTTTATTGTGTAAGTATCCAATGAATGTCTTGTCTTTAGGGTTTCAGTGAATGCTTTGTAAACGTTAAGGGAGCGTTTAGTGAATGTCTTGTTAATGTTAGTGTTTAGTGAATATTTAGTATGCATTCAGTGAGTGTTTAGGGTTTAGTGAATGTTTAGTGTGTAAGTATACAGTGAATGTTTAGTGAGTGTTTAGGTTCAGTTAAAGTTTTGATTGTTTGTGTGGTGGATGTTTAGTAAGTATTCAGTGAGCGTTTAGTGAATGTCTAGTGTGTAAGTGTTTATTGAGATTTTAATGAGGACGTTCATTCACTGTTAGTATTTAATAAGTGTTTAGGGTTTGATAAGCATTTAGCATTTAATGAGTGCTTAGGGTTTAGTGAGTGTTTAGTGTTTTATTAATATTTAGGATTACGTGAGTGTTTAGTGTTTTATTAATATTTAGGATTACGTGAGTGTTTAGTGAATGTTTACCGAGTGTTTGGGGTATAATGAGTACTTAATGAGTTTAGTGTTTTAAGCGTTTTGGTAGGATTTAGTGATTAGTGAGTGCCTATACTCTGTTTTTCTCCATCTGTCCATTCGCCTGTGGTGGTTGTGCATGGTAACACTGCGTCCTGGGCTTTAGATAGTTACGCTATGTTTAAGTTTTAGGTAAATAAAAGGATAACTGGGTGTATATTTGCAACTGAAAAGTGTTTTAATAATTTACTGTATGCGACTTACACTGTTAATATTCGAAATAGGATATTACCTAAAGCCTGGAATGCAGTGTCACCATCCGCATACACCACAGGCGGATGGACAGATGGAAAAAACAGAGTATAGTGAGTGTTGGGTGTTCAGAGTGTTTGGCGTTATTGAGTGTGAGTGTATGTTAAGTGTGTGTGTGTGTAGAATGAATGTATGTAAGTGTGAGTGCTTACTAAGTGTATGTGCATTGCGAATGTTAGTGTTTAGTGATCGTACATTACTGTTTAGTTAGTGCTTCGCTACTGTGTGCAAAGAAAGTCCTGTAATTTACACAGGAACCATTTATGCTTCACACTGCTTAGATCCAACAGCAGATGCTTAGGCCTTGACCACAATGGTTGGAGAGTTTAGGCCTGTTTTCGTAAGGTAATTTTTCTCTGTGAAATTGGGTCAAATAATAACAATAATAAAGATTTAAAAATAATAGTACTAAGAGCTGGACCGAGATCTTTCAATATGGCCTCCTGGAGTCACTCTCGGCAGGGAGATCGTTACTCCAGTGTTTGACGCCCTATGCCTTGCACACAGCTGACATATTTGCACTTTCGGTTGCCCGATTTTTAGGACTATGTTGGAGACGCATTATAAATCATATTAGCAATGGTAAATACATTGAACAGACATGAGGATATAATTTGATGTTAGTGCCTGTCTACTGGAATAATGAACAATGAAAGTAAAAATATTACTAGGGAGAAAATTAGCCGAATAATGGTCGTTAAAGCCAGCATCGATAGAATATATTGAAACACATTGCATAGGCTGGCTGCGGTGCGTGCCAGCGGGAAGTTAAGAGACAAACGCACTCAGCTGGGTTTAAACATCAAACTGCGGGCAATTTTCGCCTTAATTTGCCTGTAAGTATAATTTTTAGTTGAGTTTAAATTATCATCCCTGAACATATATATGGTACCAGATACTTGGTGATAGCGTACAGATCCATTTAAGTGAGGCAGCCGAAAATAAGTGGACTATTAGATAACGGACATGCTATCATAGGCCTACTTAATTTGGGAGTCAGGAGCTCATAGTTGTATGATCGTCAACTTCGGGAGGGGGAATAGAATGGGGAAAAATGTTTTGTAGTTACCCTATCTTGAACAATTCATTCACATTTCCGTTTCCAGTAATTATTTTTGTCTTGATACATCATCTCTTTGTGAATGTGCGGGTGTTAAAACGGCTCTTTATGATGAGAATTTGGTCTTAATATCAATCGAACTCCCATATCCGATACAAATTTCATTTTATCCACACGAACCAATAGCAACTAAAGAACAACTCAGTTGATGATAAGACACGTTGGGCTACAAACCTCGACATGGCTGCAGTGCCCTAACTATAGGCCTATTCTGCAAAAAGGAAAGAAAATGACCAAAGACGCTATTAAAACGTGAATACTTATCTTACATTTCTTTTTTAGAGGAATTGAGAGTGGCACCATATGACTGGCTTAATTATTCAAAAATGCTCAGCTGTTGTCACTTCTGACACCTCCCATTCAGAAAAAACTACTACTTTGTGTGAAGTAATAACTCCACACCAAAGGATAGTGCTGAGTATTGATGTATATATATATATATAATAACTTATATATAGATGATATAATATATATTATATATATATAATATTATAATTATAAATAAAATAATATATATCTATAATGAAATAATAATATTATAATATAAAATCTTATATATATTGATATATATGATTTATAATATATATATATTATATATAATATATATATATATTATATATATATATATATAATCATGGATATGGGAAGCGTTGATATCAACCAACATACAACAAGGAGCTGAAGGAGACTTCATGTACTATACTCTGTTTTTTTCCATCTGTCCATCCGGCTGTGGTGTATGCGTATGGTAACACTGCGTCCCGGGATTTAGATAGTTACATTCAGCTTATATTCAACAATAATAATAATATCCTATTTCGAATGTTAATGGTGTAATTAGCATACAATAATTTATTAAAACACTTTTCAGTTGCAAATGTACACCCAGATATCCTTTTATTTACCTAAAACTTACACATAGCGTAACTATTTAAAGCCCGGGACGCAGTGTTACCATGCGAAAACACCACAGGCGGATGGACAGATGGAAAAAAACAGAGTATAGTAAGTGTCCATTTATTAAATATGCTGACGTTTCGAGGACACAGCCTCATTTTCAAAGCTTAAAAACGTAATTATAATATTGTTGGATTTCTGTTTCATGGCAGGGCAAGAAAGAACACAGAATTCGTTGTTTCATATATTATGTAAACTTAACTGTATGGCAGCTTAACAGAAACTAAATATACATTGTAGATTTCATTAATAGGTAAACAGTAATAATTACAGTACTCAACAGTTTGAGTAAAAGGTACAATTATAATAAATACATTGTTACGTATAAATACAGTATGTAGTTATACAACTAATTACACCAAAGTGTAGTTAGCAATCTCACACCTCCCCCCAAGATGGCAGGTGCAATACAAGGATACCTGGCATCTTAAGGTCCTTATTTAGTATATGATTTCGAGTCCCATCTTATTTCTAAACGCTCTGGTGCCCGTGTCTGACGTCCACTACGTCGTACTGGTAAGGCAACTGATAACTGAGTATCAGGCTTAGGTGATGTTGCAGGTGATCTACGATCTCCATATCCTGAAGCTTCGCCACCCAACACCGAGATAGGCGGAGAAATAATGTCTCCTGGCATAAAAGGGTGATGAGGTCGTAGGAACCTCCGATTTCTCCAATAGATGCGCCCACTCCCAGTCTTCACGAGGTAATCCCTCCTCGTGCCAATTCCGACCACAACTCCTGGTTTATCCCATCGTTTTGTCTTAGGGTCCTGCAGATCCACGTACATACCAAGGTTCAGCTTAGAGAGTGGTCTAGCAGTGGCATCATACCGTTCCTTTGCCTGCTGCCGAAGGTACTTAGCCTTTATGTCACATTCGTCAGCTGTACGTTGCCATTCCTTTGCAAATGAACGATGATGAGCCGGAATCCTGGAACGCAAAGGATGTCCAAACAAGATTTGCGCTGGAGATCTACCGTCCGCCCGTGGAGTATTCCTGAGCTCAAGAAGCCCTCGTGCGAACTCATCCTCATCCAGCTTGCCATTTCTTGTGGTCGTCAAAATCAACTTCTTGATGATCTTCACGGTAGCTTCGGCATGACCATTTGCTTTTGGATTATAGGGCGATGTTACACGGTGTTCCACCCCCCATCGAGCAAGGAAACGCCGCAATGTTGATGAAGCGAACTGCGGTCCTCCATCCGTTTTCAGTACTACAGGCACACCTGTGTCTGAAAATATTGGCCTCAACAAACTAACTAGTTGAGCTGCAGAAGTTGATCCATTGCACGAAGATACATACGGCCAACCTGATAGGCGATCAACGTACACAAGAAATGTCTTGTCAGAGATATGAAAATAATCAGCAGACACGGACTCAAATACTCGACTTGGCAAGTCTTCCTGCATCAAAGGCTCATTCTGCTGACCTGGTAACAGCTCTCGGCAACGAGAACAAGACTTCACTGTATTCTCAACGTCCCTGTCAATCCCTGGCCAATATATAGTCTGGCGTGCTCGACGCTTGGTGCGGTCCACTCCTTGGTGAGCGTCATGTAGACACTGTAAAGTTTCGCTACGCAGGCTGCGAGGTATGAGAAGTCTGGGTCCGTAAACTATCAAACCATCATCCACGGCCAGCATGTCCCGATTCCCCAGTATGCTTGCAACTCTTCTGGTAAGCTATGCTTATGATCTGGAAATCCTTTCATTATTACATCTCTTAATGACTGATATTCACCATCATGTGCAGAAGCATCACGAATCTTATCCAGCGTCTGGTCCCGTAGAGGTGTTAATCTTATGCCCTCCTCACAAGTAGCTAATAAAGACGATACAACAGCAGCGTGCAATGGATCTGCATCATCCAGTAAATCATTGTCCTCAACAAGGTTCTGAACTGGTGAACGAGAGAGTGCATCCGGCATGCTGTGACATTTCCCACTTTGCCACGTGCAGCAAAAGTAAATCTGCAGAGTTTTATTCTCATACGCTGCAGTCGAGGATTTTCTATTTCTCCAAGAAGTTTTGAATTGAGAATAGGAACAAGTGGTCGATGGTCTACTACCAGGTCAAAATAAGGCAAAGACCAGCCAAGTAAACACTGCATTTCCTCACTGCCCAAAGTACAGCAGCCATCTCAACCTCAATTACGGCATACCTAGTTTCCGCATCCGTTAAAAACCTGGATCCACACTGGATGAGCTTCCAAGCCTCTCCATGTTGTTGCAGCAAAACAAACCCAATACCATGCAACTTGGATGCGTCAGTTTGAAGCATAGTAGGTAAAGATGCATCAAAATGAGCTAAAACAGGAGGAGCTATGAGTGCTTCTTTAGTTTTCTCGAAAGCCACGTCATGTTGAGGGGTCCAGCACCACTCATTCCGAGGTTTAAGCAGGTCCCTGAGTGGCTGTGCAGCAGCTGCAATCGCAGAAGAAAAGCTCCCAAGCTGATTGGTTAAACCCATGAATGACCTAAGATCAGTGGTATTTTGTGGCTTTGGAAATTCAGCTATAGCTCTCACCTTCCGAGAATCCACACTATAACCTTCATGATTTATACTGTAACCACAAAATTCAACATTAGGTTGAGCAAATAAAATCTTGTCAGGATTTAAGGTCATTCCAAATTTGTCACATTTTTGCACAAGTGTGATCACATGGGCTAAGTGGTCACGGTAACTAGAATCATACACCAAAATATCATCAACAATTTTGACAGTACGTGGAATATCTCCCAAAGCTTGATCTCCTCGACGATTGTACTCATCTCCAGATGATATAAGCCCCATTACGGCTCGTTTGAATTTGTAACGTCCCCAAGGTGTGATGAAGCAAGTAAGATCCTGATCTTCTTCAGCAATTTTGATTTGGAAGTATCCCATCTTCGCATCCAAAGTAGTGAACCACCTGGCTCCAGCATCCATTGACGATATAGCATCATGAGGGGATCGAACTGGATATGTAGGTCTGCGCACATAGCGGTTAAGTCTTGTAAGGTCTACACACAACCGCACACCACCCATCTTCTTTGCAATAGGGACCATCGGATGACACCATTCGGTGGGGTAATCAACCTCACCAATTATATCCTTAGCAAGCAAGTCATCTAGCTGGGCTTTAATATCCGATCTCCAACAATACGGAATGGTGCGTGGTGCGGTCACTGCAAAAGGACGTGCATCTGCTGACAGCTGAATCCTCATAGGACCTCCCTGCATTTCCCTTAGAGTAGCTGAAGCATCAAATACATGAGGATAAGCAGAAATGATGGAAGCTGCATGTTCTGCACGCTCTGCTTCTGTAGGGTCTCTGCTGTGTGGCCATCTTGGCAATGCCACTGGTACAGACACCAAACTACTGGTACTTGCAGACTGCACAACATCCTGTGTGTTAGAAATCACTTGTGGCTCCAAAACCTTCCTGGTTCTCGATGCTATATGTGGTTGCGACACTGAACATGTAACATGCTGTATTTGCGCTGGAAAGTTTTCTGGTAATATTCCCAGTGCTACACAATCAAACCAGCTCAGAAGTGCACCTTTCACTTCCTTGACAACTGACACAACTGTTGTCGTACTACGATTCCCCAAAGTTAAAAAAGCCTCAAAAGTACCCATGTTAGTGAGAGGTTGACGATCTGCTGCAATAAGACTACCCATAATGATCGGCTCCAGTGAACTCTCATGAATTCCAAGAGATTTAGCGTTCTCAAGTCCTATCACAGTTGTCTCCGCTCCAGAGTCAGGTGTCCACATAACTGAACTTGATCCTTTGGGGTGAGTGGTACTGATGCAAATCTGAGGGGTTGGACGTGATGACGCACAGTTGCTGTAAACATCTCCAATGACACGATACAGATTTTGCTTTGAAGGCTGGAACGTGCTTTTATTATTCGTTTTCTTCTTCTGAGGAGACAGTGGCTGTCCCTTTGACCTGCACACCACTGCGAAGTGACCTTTCTTACCACATTGTTTGCAGTCCCTGTTTAGAGCTTTGCATGCCATCTTATCACGATGGCGCTCACCTCCGCACCTAAAGCACTGCTGCTTTAAATGTGCTGCCTTCTGACCTTGCTTGTATTGGGACACTCTTGAAACATTATACTTTTCACTGCCCCAAATAACAGCACGACTGGCATTTGCATTTTCCGATGCTCTGCAAATATCAATAGCCATCTGCAAAGTGAGCTTCTTTTCTTCTAACATACGTTTCAAAGCCTCTTCATCTCTGGTTCCAACGACAATCCTGTCTCGTAGTCTGCTGTCCATGCAGGTTTCGCAAAAATCACAGAAAGAAGCAATCTCTTTAATGCCGCACAAAAAATCATCGAAGGTCTCGTGCAACTCCTGGACTCTTGTATGAAAGTCGCGTCGGTCCACGATGACATTCCTTTGGTTGCGCAAGTGCAACTCCATGGCATCCAATATAGTCTTCAAGTCTGCTCCATCATCCAGTGAGAGACCATATCTCAGAGTGCGGGTCCAATCATCGTCTAGCACGGAAAACAATGCTGACCGCTGCTCAGCAAGAGAGAGAGATGACATTCTTGTCAACACTGCATGTCCCTCATACTTGTGACGCCACGAACCAAACTCTTTAAGAGATACAGAAGACGACAAGTGTGGTGCAGGAACTGCTCTTGCCTGAGACTGATTCCCATGATGTCCCGAGGTACCAGCAAAACCCTCTAGAATTGCGGTTAAACGTTCTTCCCTTTTCGTAGCTGCTTCTTGGGCATGATGAGCCATCTCTGCTTGCCTTGCTACAAGTGCTGCCAGTTGTTCGATTTGCTTCTCCATCGTTTACGGGTACTAAAGATTTAGCACTGTACTTCTTGAACGACAGTAGACAGCATAAACAAAACCAATCACTGCGCCATGTTGTATTTCTGTTTCATGGCAGGGCAAGAAAGAACACAGAATTCGTTGTTTCATATATTATGTAAACTTAACTGTATGGCAGCTTAACAGAAACTAAATATACATTGTAGATTTCATTAATAGGTAAACAGTAATAATTACAGTACTCAACAGTTTGAGTAAAAGGTACAATTATAATAAATACATTGTTACGTATAAATACAGTATGTAGTTATACAACTAATTACACCAAAGTGTAGTTAGCAATCTCACAAATATATAAAAATATTATAAAGACTTAAGAATTAAGAAATTTATAAAATTAAAAGATACTTAAACTTTAAACAAAAATTGAAATATTAAAAAACTAATATGCAACAGACAAAATGAAAGAAACAGGACGGGAACCAAGGACCTAATGACATAAAAATTCAGACAGGGGCACACTCAAGACAGGTACAGTGTTGTGAAGGTAGTTTGATTGTTTAAAGAAGGAACAAGCTTCTTGATATATAACGATTCAGTTATTACTAATTGATGAGGTGAGGTGGCTCTGGAGAGAATTTTAAAATGTTTATATTCAATATGTTGTTTACATTTTTCGGCATGATCACGTACATTAGAAAATTCAGGATTAGTTAATTTATTGCCTGTTCTGTTACTAACTCCCCGATGACAATCAATTCTCACTTTTAGTAGGCGACGAGAAGCCTTCACATATTTCCCCACCTTACATTTGGGGCAAGTATATAAATAAACGACATTGGAAGTCATCAAGGAGCTTAGTTTGTCTTTATGTTTAAAAAGAGAAGCAATGGTTAACGGGTTCTTGGGTATAACTCTACTGTTAACTGCCGGGAGGTGTCGGTGAATAAGGTCATTTAACTGAACATAAAAGGACTTATCATGAATAAAAGGAATACTGAAGTAAAATGCCAACTTAGGTACAGAAGGAATATTAAAAACAGGAACAAACTTACGATTAAGAAAATTATACAATTGTTTTAAAGAAAAGCTTGGATGGGTAGCTATTTCTAAAAAATACTTCTGGAGAATTGAGATTTCTTGGTGGAAACCAAACCAAGTGGAGGATAAAGTATAGGCCCTTTGGAAGAGAGTACTTAAGGAGTTTAATTTAAAATTAAAATGACAACTGCTATAAAAATTTGTACCTAAGCCAGTAAATGTTTGTTTTCTAAAAATAGAAGTACAGAAGCCCTGCTCGTTACGGGACACAAGTATATCCAAAAATGCAAGTTTATTGTTTTCTTTGTAATCAATCGTGAACTTAATGTTAGGATGGGCTAGATTGGCGTATTCAAGAAACTGATCGGCTTGCTCTTTACTTCTAAAAAGCAAGGTGTCGTCTACCTATCGTTTGTTAAATAACGGCAGAAAAGAGAGGGGACAGTTGTCCAGCAACTGTTCCTCTAGATGGCACATAAAGATGTTAGAAAAAACTGGGCCAAGAGGACTGCCCATGGCCATACCTTCAACCTGAGTGTAAGCTGTATTATTAAAAATAAAGGCAGTGTCCTGCACTGCCAGTTGCAACATTTTCTTAAAATTATCATAATTAAAACCGTGAAATAAAATATTTCGTTGGGTAAAAATTTTGTCTAAGATTATTTGTATTGTCTCTTCCACAGGGACATTGGTAAAAAGAGACTCTACATCCAAGCTTACCATAAATAAATCAGAATCTTGCATAAGAACGTTGCCCCTAAATTGTTCGGGATTTTTTACTGAATAATTATTCATAGAAAATTCATTTAATAAGGGCACTAAAAACTTAGCCATCTTATAATTAGGGATTTCGTAAGAAGCAAGAATTGGTCTAATAGGGACACCGTCCTTATGCACCTTGGGTAAACCATACATTGTTCCATAAGGGCCACCAGTACTCATCAAATTCTGGCAAGTGTCGTTGTCAATTATCTTATTGTCAAATAAACTTTTCAGGAACCTATTAATACGATCTTCTACTCGAAAAATAGCAGCAAAATCCGGTACACCAATCCTTTTAAATTTTGACGTGTCATTTAGAATACTCAACACTTTTTTAACATAATTATCGCGGTTAAGAAGAACCACACCTCTACCCTTGTCTGGTTTTCAATTCTTTGGGGCGTTGGAATCTGCCTTCTCCAGGTTAACTTCTTTGCAACTACCACTAAATACCGAAGAGTTTTGTTCACAATTACATACTTTGGCCCATAAAACCTTTAACAATCTAACCACTTGTTGGACTCCTTTTTTCAAAAGCAAGACTTGGACATTCTCAGAAATCTTAGTAAACAAGATAATATCATTATTTCAAAACCAGACAAGGGTAGAGGTGTGGTTCTTCTTAACCACGATGATTATGTTAAAAAAGTGTTGAGTATATATATATATATATATATAATATATATATATATATATATATATATATATATATATATTACAAAGAAGACACATCCTACTTCTTCATGAGTGGCTTTCCTTACTTCCTGTGCCACCCCTAGATTAGTCTGATTGGTTTTGCTCCTTGACGATAACCACCCACTGAAGGAGTCAAAGTTCAGAGTTTCTGGTGAGGTTTGCATTTTACTGTTTTGGAAATTGAGTGCCCGTGTTTGGTCTAGTTTTCGAAACTGCTATTCGTGCAGTCTTATGCTCCACAATTCTACTCTCTTTTCTACCATAACTTCCGGTAGATTCTTCATCACTCTACCCTCACTATTTATCTACCGGTGGTTTTTCCTAACTAGATTGTCCCTACCTATTCTCTGGACAGACACTTGTTGTT
>NC_087211.1:61177210-61194710 GCF_015104395.2 Macrobrachium nipponense
AACACTAGGAAATAAGGAAATTTAGATAGGATATCTAGGGATCGCAATAAGGAAGACAGACTCCATAATGAAGATAATGTAAGTACAATAATGCATCTATTTTTTTTAAATTGTATCTAGTCTAAGCTGTTGGTATGAACCGAAATTTTAACGAAATTATTACCAGATTATAAAGAAGCAGAACTCCCAACCCGAGCCACTATAGCCTACGTCCAACTCCTGACAGACGCTCGAGACTAAATAATCAGACGAATTTTTTCCCTCGACGATCGCATAGCGAAAGTCCACCCAGAATACCGAGCTCGACAGTAGCAAATAGACCCACGACTAGTGTGATTATTGCTAACAATAATAACATTCCTAACCAATTGCAAGCGCAAACTAGGCACTCTAGAATGGCACAGGCCGCTGTAATAACACAGGCTACATGCTTTTGCGGTAATGTAGAAAGGGGTCATCCTGACAAAATTAAGTTAGAAGCATATACAGTATCTCAGTGGATAATAGAGATTGAAAGTCGAATTTCAGCTAGTGGAATTACCGATGAACGCAAGAAAATAGATGAAGCGTTACTTTATGTTAGTTCAGAACGCGGAGACGCGCACAGAACACTAACTTCTGCTAAGTTTCAGGAGATTCCGACATTCACAGAATTCAAGAAGGTGTGCTTAGAAATATGGGAGCCAATAAATCAACAAGACAAGTGGTATAATTTAAGTAAGTTTTTTTTCACCAGAAATATGATGGGGATAATATCGCAAACCTACATACTGATATAGAAAACTCTATCCGTAACTTAACCACAGATTTGAAACGAGCCGGCGTAGTTATTGGCGATGGTGATGCTTTTAGTCGTGATACAAAGGATTTAGTCAGTATGAAAGAGATTTTGAACTACATAGTCCATGGTATAGTATATGACGCTATCGGGGAAGAAGAAAAACGAGTCTTTAAGAAACAGGATCCTGATCCTAAGCAGGATAGTCTAGCAGCTTTAAGATTTATGAAAAAGGAACTGGGCAAAAAGGGACTGAATCTGGGAAAAGAATTTACAGGTTTTGTAAATAATGGAAACCCTAGTGGAAATAGGAATAATTTCCAGGGAAAGACAGATAGTGTTCCAGACCGATCCAGAAATTTCAAGCATAGACAACAGGGAAAACAAGATCCTAGGAATAATCCAAGGAATAGTAATGGGAAATTTTTCCAAGCAAACAAGAATAGTAAATATAGGCCTCAACAGCATAGAGGAAATCCAAACAATAATAATCCAAATTCGTCCAGCCCAAACCACAGTCGGAGTTCCGGAGATAATAAAACCCAAGGTAACAAGCAGGAACAAAATTGTGCCAATTGTGGTTATTCCAACCACACAACTCAGAATTGTAGGCGACCAAGGTCACCTAACACAAAATTGTTGGTTTAAAAATACCAATACTAACCATAATGCCCAAAGTAATACGCCCCAAAATAATAATCAGACTCAGTGACAATTACAGAAGGGGGTAATACAAAAGAAAGCTTCCTTACCAGTAGAAAATGAGAATGAAATAGTTACGGTAGGCCAGGAAGATAATTTCAAGTTTCCTTTTGAAGTAAATAAGGAGATAGTATATTCAGTGAAGGATAAAGAAATATGCCAATAAGATTTTCCTATCATCCAAGCCAGAATTAATAATAAACCATGCTCAATCCTTTTAGATACAGGCAGTACAGTAAATATAATAGATAAACAAACATTAACAAAACATTTAGGCTTTGCAAATACAGAAATACAAGGTCCTGGTAGAATTATAAGGGGAATAGCCGGAAAACAAATAAATGCGCTGGGTAATGTCACACTGGACATAGAGATTTTAGACAAAACTTTTAAGTTAGTAATTGTAGTATTAGAAGAAAGATTTTACCCTACGCAAGCGCTGTTTTCATATAAAGCTATGCGGAGATGTAGAATAATGTTAGATTGTGGAGAAAATAAAGTTAATTTGCCACGCAGAAATAGAGAAAATGTTTGTTTTCAGCTAGAAGAAGGAAAGTCTTGCATAAATCTGATCAATTTATCTGAGACGACATCTTCTAGAGAAGCAAAATCCAAGAGAATAAGATAGATAATAATGCTATCACAGATAATAGTGAAATAAGTGGTAGAAATAATAGTTTACAAGAAATGTCCTTAGCCAGGAAGGATTCTATGATAGATTGTGCACAAATAAATAATATTAACAATGCAAGCCTTGATACTCAGACTTCTGAGCAGAGTTTTGACCCTGAACAAATTAACGCAGCTGAACAATTTAATGCCCCTGAACTAATCATTGCCGCGGAACATATTAATGCATGTGAACAAATGTATGAAGATGAATCAGAAATTGATTGTTCATATCTTATAATGGATGAAAATAAAGAAGAAAAATATATCAATGAAGTCCTGTTATTAGGAACAATAAATAAAGGCGAATTAAACTCAACAATACTACTGGATGAAAGTTCGGATGAAACAGATGTCTGTTATTTCTCAGAGATACGCGATTACGAAGAAATATGTTTAATCAGTACTGCAGATGACCATACTGTCAGATTTGTGCTTAATAAAGAAGTAGTTTTGTATCCGCAATGTCTAACCAAAGTTTGGCTTAGAGCTAAAACAGACGAAGACTTGCATGAAAAAGACGTAATGCTAACTAATGAAACTTACCTGACTTTGTTACGATGGACAATTCCCTAGTTCACGTGAAAGGCAACAACTGTGAGACGTACGTCCATAATTTTTCAGACAAAAGACTAATACTAAGACCTGGTATAGAATTTTGTACAGGAATTGTAGTGAATAATCCTTTACTAACACTAAGTGAAAAAGCATTCTTCTCTAGCACAGAACAAAGTTCAATTCTAAATAAAGAAGTAAATAATACAGACTTTCCCCAGAATATAGTTAAACTGTTACAAATATTGGAAGGGTATAGAGATGTCATTTCTTTAGAAGGAGATAAGTTAGGCAGAACAGATACTTTGCAACATAAGATTTTAATACAAGATGGAACTAAACTATTTTATATCCCTAACTATAAGTTGCCAATAAGTCAACGACCGTTCGTAGATCAGTTAATTGAAGAAATGAAGCAAGATGGTGTAATAGTAATGGCACTTGGAGAATGGTAATAGATTATTGGAAATTAAATTCACACACCATCCCAGATAGGATGCCAATGCCAGTTATAAATGATATGTTAGCTCAATTAGGTGGAGCAAAAATATTTACGTCATTAGACTTGCTTAGTGGATATTGGCAAGTACCTTTAGACGAAGAATCCAAGCCCTTAACAGCTTTTAGTACTCATAAGGAACATTTACAGTTTGAAGTAATAGCCTTTGGTCTTACATCAGCCCCACTAACCTTTACTCGATTAATGCTCCAAATCTTAGGAGATATAGAGGATGTTTCAGTATACCTAGATGATGTAGTCATTTCTAATAAGGACTTGGATAGTAACTTTAAGACATTAGAAAGAGTGTTAGAAAGACTAAAGAGTGCAGGATTAAAGATAAAAATTAAGAAATGTCAATTCATGATGAAATCATTAGAATACTTAGGACATGTCTTCAGTGAAAATGGACTGCGTATGCAGGAAGGTAAAATAAAGGCAATTGTAGAATATCCAGCCCCAAATAACTTGAAAGCCTTAAGAAGGTTTCTGGGGATGATCGGCTACTATCGGCCGTTCGTTAAGGGATTTGCCACTATAGCCAAACCATTAACAGATTTAACTAAGAAGGATGTAGTTTATGAATGGAAGACAGAACATGAAAGAGCTTTCCGAACACTCAAGGAAATGATGACAAGAAATCCAATTTTAGTGTATCCAGATTTCTCAAAAGAATTTTACTTAGCCTGCGATGCTTCTAGTACAGGTGTAGGTGCAGTTTTAATGCAACAAGGAAAAACCAGAATGAGAGCAGTATATTATGCAAGTAGAGTTTTGAACGCTGCAGAAAAAAATTATAGCACTACCGAACGAGAATGCTTAGCTTTATATTTGGGATTACGTAAGTTTAGGCATATATTGCTAGGACATAAAGTCAAAGTGCTTACAGATCACAAACCCATTTGTGACCTATTCAAGAAAAGAGCTTTCACAAATAATATGAAGTTTAACAGATGGTTCATAAGTGTATTAGAATTTGCCCCAGAGTTTAGATATATCCCAGGAAGATATAACACTATAGCAGATGCCTTGTCGAGATCACAAGAAGAAAACGAGAAACAAATCACAACTAATACCTTCTGCTTTTGTTGTTAGATCATAGATTTAGATTTAGAAAGAGTTCAGATCGAACAGCAAAAAGATGCTAACATTAGAAAAATAGTCGGTAAATTAATGCAAAATGAGGATGATCAGTCTGAATTTCAGTTAATTAATGGAATTCTATATAAAACATCAGATGAACCAAATGCTTGTTCACGTGTGTATGTACCTAACACATTAACCAAAGAAGTATTAGAACTAACACACTCTTACAAGTTGTCAGGACATCCTGGAATAAAGAAAACATGTAGAACAGTCACTAGAATCTATTTTTGGCCTAATTGCAATGAAGATGCTAAAAGATTTGTTGAAAATTGTCATATTTGTAACGTACACAAGGGTAACGTAAATGTTAAAGCCCCTCTTGAGGAATATCCATCAGAATTAACTCCGTTTCAAGTATTTTCAATTGATTTTGTAGGTCCATTTCCAAACACAACTAGAGGTAACCGTCAGATATTAGTTTTCATAGACTACTTGACTAGATATGATGAGATCATTCCAATCAGAAACAGAGAAGCAACTACTGTAGCAGAAGCTCTGAAATCTAAAATAATTACTAGACATTCATGCCCTCAAACATTATTATCTGATAATGCAGGAGAATTTACTAGTGACATTTTAAAGAAATTGTGTGAGTTTTATGAAATTAACAAGTGTTAGGTTACAGCTTATAAACCAAGCTCTAATGGAGCAGTTGTGAGAACAAATCGTAAAATAAAGGATGTACTGAAAACTTTAGTGACTCCACAGACTGAAGATTGGGACTTAATTCTTGAAGAGGTACAGTTCACCATTAATAACACTCATGAAAGTATCTCCGTCGGAGCCTCGGTGCGGTACGTAACGTCCCAAGGCCAAGAGCTGCCGTCTTGACCCTGTCTCCCATTACCGTTTTTTTTTTTTTTTTTTTTTTTTTTTTTTTTTTTTTTTTTTTTGACGACAATAATAAGCTCTTTTGATGAAATTCACGGCTTTTTCTGTCTCCTGACGGGATCCCATTCGGGGAAGTCATTTGGAAGTTCGCGGCAATAATAAATCTCAGCGTCAGACTGAAATTGATGTTACGGCTTTTGCTCTTCCTTCTTTCTTCTCTCGGTCTCGTTTTTAATTGGTAAAACTTTCTTTTTTCACGTTTTCTTCTTAGTTCTCGTTGAGAATAGAGTAACATTTACCTAAATCGGAAACTGGTTTTTTGTCAGATAATTGTGGTTTGGGGTGAAATCAACGTAGGTCATTGTCAACTTTGGTTTCATCTTTGACTATCATTCCTAATGTTTCCTTTTATTAAAAGTAATCATTAGGTAAAAAGTAATATCTTGAAAAGGTTCCGAAGAATTGTTATTTAATTTTTCCCAGTCTTAAAAATTTAAAGTATCGTAGTCACTACGTGAATTCTAAAATCAAAACAAAAGAAATAATTAAAAGCTTAACTCATTCGTTTGCGTCAGAAATTTGGATATAGGCAAAGGAAAACAATGTCCATGTATACCCTCGTCTCTTAGAAATAAGTATTATTTTGCCAAACATAATTTCTATTCTTATTTTACTTTTTTGCAAACATGGCGACTTTTTGTGTCTTGTTACCGCGACAAATATTTGATTACTTAAACTAAAAAGGTCCTGCTGTCGAAGGTGAATCAAAAATTAATTTCTTTAAATAAGGGAAAAGTGAATAAACCCCAGGGGATAAAAAGCCTTACAAGAGAGAGAATGCTACGAGAATCTAGTGATCTGTTTGAGAGCTTAAATCTAGTTGGAGTCAGGTCTATACTAATGAGATCAATCATAATCATTGACAGCTCACAGTTCATTTGTGCTTGATCGGAGTGGACTGTTTAATACAAGGTCGTCCTTCGTGCGCATGTGTTGGTATATTATCGAGAAAAATAGCACGTTTATGATTTATATAAGAAAGAGCGAGGGTTCTTTGTATTGATAAACATTTACGTATATTTTTCAAGCAGTTTGATATTTGTCACAATAAGCTAGTGATATCGATAACAATAATTGCCAGCCAATCACGTGCTACCTATACGCATATGACACATCTTCAACGTTGGTGGGCAGATGAAACGGAGACTACTATAATCAGAAAATGTCATTTCTTAAGAATTTTTTCCCTTAGCATCTCTCTCTCTCTCTCTCTCTGACTAACTACACCTCTTCCCCTTTTTCTCTATCTTCTACTCAATTTTCAAGAAAACTTAACGAATTCTCAAAGAAGGACAGTTTAGAGAAAGTCTTTTTCTCTTTCCCCAACAGAAACGCACCATCCCATTAAACTGCGTAACATAAGTCTTATTGCTATTAGAATTCCACCAGAGGTATTATCATTTAGCGCACAATGCTGCTCTCATTGCCGCAAAGGAAACAAAATACCGGACGCATTCTGTAAATATTTCCGGGATTACTCATTCCTACTTTTATTTCCTCGATATCAGTCTGGCCAGGCTTATATTTCAGTCTGCTTTTCATATTCGTAATCTGCACTAGAATAAATAAAAAAATAACTAGACATAAAGCACTTTTCGAGTATTTGTTTACAGAAACCAATCATGACTGTATTTCCTAGACATTAGTGACCTATAAACCCACTAACCTATGCAAAGCACGTTAATAAATATTTATTTTCTTTAAAGACTGTTTCAAAATAGACCATCGTAATTTTATATCATGAAAATGATCGTTGTTTTGTAACACAATCTAGCAAAGACCATTTCCTAAGAATTTCAGACAGCACGCAATACAAGTATAGAAAGGCATTTCCTAAGAATTACTGCCATGATACAATACGCATCCAACAAGCGCATTTCCCAAGAAATACTAACACGCAAAATTACCCCACGGAAATCGACGTGTATGAACAGTGGCGGCATCCATCTGTCATGGGATTATCTCGGTGCCTAACATTGCAGACAGCGAACAAAGCTTTAGCGTCATTGTTTGTCTGCGATTGTCATTACGTTGAGACAGGGAATCATCATTCCAGTTTGCCTTATCTCTGATGGAGGGACGGGAATGGTCCATCATGGGAATGAAATGGCTAAGCAGAGGACGTGGAATTTATCGTGGAGAGTCATGGCTATTCCTTATTTTATGGATGGTAGTGTTAGGCTGATCTTGTGTAAATAATTGATAACCTGTTTGATTGTTATTAATTCAGTTTTATATATTACACTGAGATGATACGAATTATAACTAGTTGTAATAGGTTAAATGAGAGTATTTCCATACAAATGAAATTGAGAATGAATATTTGATAATAAACGAAATCTAATAAATACCAAAGTAATTTGCCAAATCCAGCACTACTGTTAATTTTATCATTTTATGTCAGTTTTTCCATTGCAATGCATTTAAAATATACTTCAATACTGCCAAGATGTTATCCTCTCCTCCCTACCCACCCCCGTCCCCATCAAAAAACACACACGAACAATACGGATTTGAGGGTAGAATACGACTTTAGGTAAAATCTGAATTTAATTTGATTATGTATAATTCTTATACATAACCTTTAGCTAGCAACATGGATTGCACCTGACCTTTGTCAAAATAACCTTTAACTGGAGACAGTCCTTAGATCTCACTCATGTAACTGTGACGTTTAATTGTCAACAGTCCATAGGCGTTTGCGAGCGTAAACTGTAACTGACAAAAGTGCGAATCCTTAACAATTATAAAGCAGCCCTGAACTGGTGAAAATTTATGCGCTAATGGTTTAAAACGAAACTGTTATCTGGTAACATTAAGTGTAAACTATCTACTCAAAATGTTGCTGTTAGTATTATCTTCAAATAAATTTCTAGTACGAGCAATTCCGTTAAGAAGGACGATGCCGATGAATTAAGAGACTGAAACAGAACTAAATTAACGACGTTAGGGGAATCACCCTGAGTGATTTGTGTATAATGACAACGAAATTCTCCCGCAGGCTTCAGCGACACTATTTTCACTCGACACAAAAAAGACAAATCGATTAAATACAGTTGAGTCTGTAAGTAACCCCCCCAAAAGAGCAATTAGTGCAAACGATTTTTCCTACGGTGGGACCGCGAACTTCGTGGCAATCTGGATCCTAAAGGGAACTGAACTATATAAGGAGCAGCCAACTTGAAATCGCTTGACGTGAGCTAACATTTTGCTAGATTTTCTAGTATACGTAACAGTAACTTTAGCCCCAAAAAATTTATAATGATCGTAATTAATGTAAAAGCAACAATATCTTAATAACAAACACTAGAGCATAATAGCGAATGTACTACAGTAATGATAATTATAAGAAGGATCAATTCAATAAGATAGTTCACCTTTAAATTCTACAAAGGTACACTGCCCATTCGGACGAAAGCTTCACTTATTCGCCCTTTTTTCGAATTATCTTACTACTATTTCAATCACCAATTTATTTATTATTATTACCGAATAGGTAGTTTTCTTTTAATGCCAAATATCATGGTACTTATATTATGACGATCCGTTCTACTGCTGCTTTTAGTTCTGGACAATGACCAACATCTCCAGAAAGGATTTGCAGAATATCGTCCTGCTGAGGTCCTTCTTGAGAAACGGAACCTGAAGAGGAAAACAGCGTTATTGTAATTCTTGCTGTGACTGATGTTATTGCTGATGTTCGTGGTGTTGCTCAAAATTTCGTATCAATGTGCAAATTCCCTAAGATTAAAAAAAAAATTCGCTGCAGTTAACATGAAAGTACCCAGCAATTAAACTTTTATGATATATGAATCACCTTCACACTCCGCTTCCAGATTCAATATGGTGATTCCGTCACTTTCATCTCAGCGATGATTACTGTTCCAGAGAAATCATTTCGGGAAAATAATGATTCACAAAATCGCTTAAGTCCTTTCGAACTGGAATAATCCATTGTGATAATCCTACAGACACCACAAAATAAACCGGATAAAGCTTAATTTTCCCCCTCCATAAGGTACCCCATCTCTAAAAAAAGACGGATTTCTTTCTTCCCGGAATACTCAAAACAGGTAACAAGAACATTATTCCTCCGTGCCGTATTAAACCCTCGTTAGACGTAACTACAACCGACGAACTCCCAAACTAAAGTGCTTTAAGCCCGATTCTACTCAATAGAACTGAAAGCAAAGACACAGCTAGAGAACTTGATAACATGGACCCCAAAATTAATACCTAACAAAGACCAGTTCGTTCCATTTTCATTTGCCAGATTCACATCGAAGCTGTCGTGAGCTTCCAGTAAATTATCAAAGTCTGTTTCCCTCCTACGAAGGAAAGTAAATAGAGCTGAGAATGAATAATATTTATCAGAGTCAGCCTTTCATTCAGGGAAAAACAAGTAAGAGGAATCACCATTTCTATTTCTACAATTACTAAACAGAAAATTTGTTTTCTTTCGTAATGATATATTACACCGTAACATGATAATTATCAATCCTCTCTTTCTCTCTCTCTCTCCCTCCCTCTCTCTCTCTCTGTATATATATATATATATATATATATATATATATATATATATATATATATATATATATATATATATATATATACACATATGTATATATATATATATTTATGTGTGTATATATATATATATATATATCTATATATATATATATATATATATATATATATATATATATATATATGCTGTATTTGTGTTGGGGGAGATATTAAACTCACATTATGATCGAGTACCCTTACCATAAATCCAAAAATGGGATTTATTACGGTGGCAAATCGCTTCAGGAAAAAAAGTAGAAACAAAATTCTTCCGAGTTTCTTTACAAAGCTCAGGAGGCTAGATTTTCTCCTAGTTCTGTGACAATATGGCCAATTACTCTTTTTTATATAATAATTTTTACTTTGATTTTATTACGGAGAAAAATGAGGGCTTGAGACTAAAATTCACAGAAGCAAAAAGCGAGACAAATGGATATGGCCGGGAATAGAGCAGGTGACTCGATGTCTGTCGCCGTTTTACTGGTAATAATTTTCCGAAAACTTCCCACCAGGATTTATGGACATGAAATCGTTTCAAAAGAGAAATGGCTTTCGTAGAGTTAGACGGACATTCCTTATGAAAAAGGTCGTTTTTGTGATAAGTTCTGAATAGGTCCTTTTTGTGACTGCTTTTGATTTTGGGATATTAGAAAAAGGATAACGGAAAAGGGAAAAAATAAAATTAAGACTAATTTAGAAATACATTTTTAGATTGAATTCGATTTGATTATGTATATTATTAGATAAGATTAGACATAGCTGCTTCAGAAACATAAAGCTATACGCCATTACACAGAGGCGAATATGAACTGTATTTGCATTTATGTCTTAGTATGATTGTGTAACACTAACACTAAGTGCGAAGAATGATCTACATTATGTCATGACAAAAGATAGTATTTGATAAGTTGATACAATCTATTGTTCAGGTTATAAATGAAAATGTATAATGGTGAGTTATATTTCATAAATATGGAAAAATGTTAAAAACTTAAGATCCGTTAATTACTCCAATACCTTCATATCTTATCTGTTTTGACGTAATTAAAGAATAGTACTGCTGAATTTTAAGGCACAGAAGACTCATATTCCATCTTGCAGTTATGATGGTGCCAGTGACCCCAGTTTTGACTTTCACGGAAGGGCACCCGCTTCCAGCCCCCACCCCCTGCAAGGGTAATAATTAAATAGTAAAATATTTGAATATGTACCTAAATAAATTTACATGAAAACAATCTACTGGAAAATGAGAAATCTCCGATAAAATCAAGAGTCCAGGAAACTCACCTTGGCCATTTTCAATTCCTCTCATTTGAGGGAGGAACTCAATTGTTTTCTAACGCGGATCTGAATAAGACCTTTAAGACTCACGAAAAATACTCTCCCAAATTTTGTGGCAGAAAGCGAATGTAATTATGCTAACGGAACCGTTTGCTCTACTGATTAAACGAGTTGTTTTAATTGGAATGCATTACAAACAATGTAAGCAAGCAGTGCGTGTTCCGGTTGAAGAACTGGATGCCATTTCCTAGAAAAATATTATTTTGTCATTTTATCTTTAAATTGTAATAATACTGAAGGAAATCAGAGAACGAATTCAGGAAGATAAAAATAATTCTATAAAAATCTGTGACAAATATTGAAGAAATTGCTCTCGGAGCATTTTCTATGTTTAGTTTAGAAGCGGGGACAAAAAAAAAAAAACAATAAAGGATTCACTAGTAAACCAAACTTAGTTTCCGTAACAGAATATCCAATATTAAAAAAGTCCAGTTAGATGAATTTAGTATAAAAGCTGCTATTATAATTACAATCGCGTTTATAGCAAGGATATGAAACTAGAAATCATGACTTTTACATGATTCCAAACCGACGCCATCATTGATAACTATTCGATTTATGGAGCTGATTTCATCTAAAAAAAAATAAGGATACCACCTCTCTCTCTCTCTCTCTTCTCTCTCTCTTCTCTCTCTCTCTCTCTCTTATCTCTCTTTTCTCTCTCTCTCGTCTCTCTCTCTCTCTCTCTCTCACACACACACACACACACACACGCACACACACACATACCTTTCTCTCTCACAAACACACACATAAGTACTTGCTCACATGGTGGCAAAAATTCTCACTTGAGATTGAAGACAAACACCCAAAAGGAATCCGCTCGCCTTTCCTTCTGGATCTCCAAATTAGTGATGCCATTGAACTTAACTTTGCTTTTGTATTTCATCTTTTTAGGCGACAATATTCATTCAGCTAATCATATATTCAGTTGCACGTCATTTCTGCATAACCGGCTTTATTACTGAATGAATTGACTAATTTCTTTGCTTATGTATCTGTTTATTTATCTGTTTATCAGATGTCCAATTCCTCTCATATATTGGGATTTTGAGTCATTTTCTAATCTTTATTATTTCGAACACAGCGAATACGGAGATACTCGAAGCTTAGAGAGGTTTCATTTATCGCACATTTGTCATAAATTTTACAGATGAAATTCTTACATATCCCTGTACTAATTAAATTAACACGGTTATACAAACTTAAAGCCGCAAAGAATTACTGAAAAGGATTGGAATACTTCTCTTTTCAGGGGATACAACATTAGAGAGTGAGTTTATCGACTCTCTTTTGGCTATTGGCAAATCAGCTCTCCATCGGCCCTCTATATAGCAATGCATTAAATTAGAAACAAAATTCTAAAGAATTCCGGAATCTTAACAAACCAAAGACTCTATACACATTTCATTCTCTTCCATTTCCCTGAATGGAAGCGAAAACACTTATGATTTCCTCAGCGGTAAATCACATATAATTGTATTCTGCAACTCAGGTCGATTTGTCCTGAGATAGACAACAGGAGAAGAAGAAAAGGGAAAGAGAAATTGCTTCTCCTCAGCCGAGAAGTTGGTGCGGGATACAAACGACGGAATGAGTGGCAATTGTCCTCATTTGCATGCAGAGACCTTTGGCCCAGAGCAAAGCAACTTGTTATACTGCCGAAGGTTTTTTGCTTCAATAGAACCATCTCTCTCTCGAGTTTCTTTAGTTTAATGGCTTATATTCTAAGACGTATTAATATATTACCACTCCTCTATGCATAAGCATGTTCTGTAATTCAATATATTATCATTCTTCTATGTATAATCATTCTGTATATAAAAAAACTAAATGTGAAATCGTTTATTCACCTTTTAAATTGCTTAACGCTGAAACCCTACGGGTGATGATGTTTCACACGTAAAGGGGACGACTGCAATAAATGAGAAAATTGCTTAACGTGTAAATATTGAAAACGAGAAATGCAAGAGACCGAGAATTTCAATAATGAGAAAGTTTATACACCATCTTCAGCTGAACAAGTAAAGATTAAAGGAAATATCTGTTCGGGGTTGATCGTCATTGTAAGTACGCGCGGGCACACACACACAAACATGTATATATACATATACATACATATTATATATATATATATATATATATATATATATATATATATATATATATATAATAAATATATATATATATATATATGTGTGTGTGTGTGTGTGTGTGTGTGTATGTTGTGTGCATACAATGAGTCCAAGGTTTTGTCAGGACTTGCTAATTACTAGTCGTGAATGGGCACCAGTGTCACCTTTAGTTAAGAAATGGGTGTGGGAATACGAACTCCATCCCTAAAATCTTGATAAGAATCGAGAGACTCTATATACGTGTGTTTGTGCATGTAGAAGTGAGGGACCTTTGTTCCCAGTCCATAAAACGCTTGGGCCTTTATCTTCAGTCTTTTCTCTTTTTCCAAGAATTGCTTCCTTGTTTCTCTGAACATTTCTTAAAAGGAAAAAGATATCATTCCTCGAGAATCGTTCCCTTTTATTTTCATATTTCTAGTTTTGTTTTGAGGCGAACTAAAATTGACGGAATTTTCCCCTCAGGAATCTGGGTAGAAGTTGCTCTCACACTCGGTGTTATGTGCTGTTTACTTCGCAAAACTCTTTTACTTTATTGCTTTTATGTTTTGTTTTCATGTGCTCTTTAAGTCAATGAACTCTTGTCTAATCTGAGGTAGCTACCGAGAAATGCACCGCCATTTAGAAAAAGTGTTATTTTGGTCTTACAAGTTTTAATATCCGATGACCAGACCTTCATTTATCACTTAGCAAATATTGCCTGAGGTTAGATGATTGATGCAAAAAGAGAACTTATAAGACTCATGACTGTTATAAAATTAAACCATGAATAAGCGTTCCTGTAGTCATAAGGAAAGTCTATCTCTTTAATAATAATAATAATAATAATAATAATAATAATAATAATAATAATAATAATAATAATAATAAAATAATAATAATGATAATTATTATTATTATTATTATTATTATTATTATTATTATTATTATTATTATTATTATTATTATTATTATTAAAGATATCTATGCTTTTGTTGACCTAAGCTCGTAATGAGGCATTTGCTATTCTTTCTTAAGTGGTGGTTCACAGCCAAGGAGAAGTGTATAGGACTAAGTCATCCCAAAATGTTTTGGTGAAAAGTCAAAAGGCCAGTATATACCTCTGCAGCCACCTCGAAGAGATGGAAAGACTAACAAGGTAAACGCCTGAATCTCTTTACGTAATTGGGACTCTCCTCATTGACCACATAAGTAATGTTTGAGATTGTTCTCCTTTCCAAAAAATAAGAATAATATTAATAATAAGAGCTAGTCTCTAATCCGAAGATTTTATGAGCACAGTCGGTTTTCCCTCGGTCTTATGCCCAAACAATAAATTACGTAATCCTTAAGGAATAAAATCGCAGGTTCTAGGAATAATCTTTTTACCATTAAATATTAGTGAATTTGTTTATCTTGCAGCACTTAACTGGATTTCAGGGCATAAGATGCCTGACTTCATAAATTCCATCCACTCTTTCTCAGGACCTTAAAATTTACATCAATTTTTTTTTTTTTTTCAATGCATACCCTTTCGAAATTTGGCGCAGTTTAATATTTTTTTTCAAAATTCTAATGCATGCCGTTTCGAAAATTGTTAAACTGAATTACTTAAATTTTACAATATATAACTACTGAAAAACTAAATGTAGATCGCCAGTTTTTAAGAGTTGTCAGCAGATTGCAGATTTATTAAAACTTCGTTTTCAAAAGATTGTATTAATACCCTGAAGAAGTTGGTCCTCCTGTCTTCTTATCCCATGTTTTCGCATATTTGTTTCCATCGGACTTATGGTAGTTAAGGGCGTAGGACTATTCTTCTCACCCGCAACACTAACAGAAGAATAATACGCATATTTGAAATAAAAAATAAATAAATAAAAAAACGCAGAAAAGCATCATCGAAGAAATGTCTTGAAGCCGCAGCAACGTCTGAGTCATCCAGAGAAAATATCTTATCCGCAACACATTCCATTGTTTTTTGACACGTCTCTCCGGACTGCATCTGACACACACACACACATACAGAGAGAGAGAGAGAGAGAGAGAGAGAGAGAGAGAGAGAGAGAGCTGTTGAGATGTCCAAAATTTGCACATTTCTTTTCCCTGGAAATATTTCTGTGCTGTTGCTGACGCACCTGGCTTCTTTAGAGAGAGAGAGAGAGAGACCTTACCTTACAGACCTTACATCTTGTTCGGGTTGCCCCAGGTCCCTCAGTGTGAGGCACCTCTAATGTCTACCAGAGAGTTGCTAGTACATCTTCCGGTATATTTTGCATCTTCCAATCTTGGATGGTCTGGGATGCAGTTTAGATATTTGTCGAGCTTATTCTTAAACACATCTACGCTCACTCCTGATATATTCCTCAGATGAGCTGGCAACGCATTGAAGAGACGCTGCATTATCGATGCTGGTGCGTAGTGGATTAATGTCCTGTGTGCTTTCCTTATTTTTCCTGGTATAGTTTTGGGCACTATTAATCTACCTCTGCTTGCTCTTTCTGATATTTTTAGTTCCATGATATTTTCTGCTATTCCTTCTATCTGTTTCCATGCCTGAATTATCATGTAGCGTTCTCTTCTCCTTTCTAGACTATATAATTTTAAGGATTGTAGTCTTTCCCAGTAGTCAAGGTCTTTAACTTCTTCTATTCTAGCTGTAAAGGACCTTTGTACACTCTCTATTTGTGCAATATCCTTTTGATAGTGTGGGTACCATATCATATTGCAATATTCAAGTGGACTACGAACATATGTTTTATAAAGCATAATCATGTGTTCAGCTTTTCTTGTTTTGAAGTGCCGTAACAAACATTCCCATTTTGCTTTACATTTTGCCAACAGAATTGCCTATTTGATCATTGCATAACATGTTCCTATTCATCATCACTCCAAGGTCTTTAACTGCTTCCTTATTTGTGATTGTCTCATTATTAGGTCCCCTATATGCATATAGCTTTCTTTCTCTGTCTCCATAATTTAATGATTCAAATTTATCAGAGTTAAATACCATCCTATTTACCTCTGCCCAATCATATACTTTGTTAAGGTCTCTTTGTAGAGCGTTCCTATCTTCATCACAAGTAATTTCTCTACTTATTCTTGTGTCATCTGCGAAACTACTCACTACCGAATCCTTAACATTACTGTCTATGTCTTCAATCATAATAACAAACAGTATTGCAGCTAACACCGTACCTTGCGGCACACCGGATATTACCTTGGCTTCATCCGATTTCTCGTCGTTTGCAATAACTATCTGTTTTCTGTTGTGTAAAAATTCTTTTAACCATCTTCCTACTTTATCCACGATATTGTGTTTTCTAATTTTCTTCGCTAATATATTATGGTCTACTTTGTCAAAAGCTTTTGCAAAGTCTAAATAAACCACATCTGTTTCATTTCCGCTTTTCATATTTTTGAATATGTTCTCACGGTGGACTTACAGTTGGGTTTGTGTACTTTTTCCGGGTACGAAACCATGTTGTCCTTTATTAAACAAATTATTTTTTATTAAATGTTTCATAATATTTTTCTTCATTACCTTTTCATACACTTTCATAATATGTGATGTTAGACTCACAGGCCTATAATTACTTGCCTCTAGTCTTGATCCACTTTTGAAAGTAGGGGTAATATATGCTAATTTGTGCTCATCATAAATCTTGCCTGTATCTACACTTTGTCTTAATAATATTGCAAGTGGCTTTGCAATAGAATGAACTACTTTTTTTAACAAAATATCAGGCACTCCATCAGGCCCTGCAGCAGCTCCATTTTTAATTTCATTAATAGCCTGCACAATATCAGCTTCATTAATATCTATGTCAGCTAAATATTCACTATTTTCATCCCTTACTTCTATATCATTATCTTCATTATCTATTCTAGGGGTGAATTCTCTCTTATATCGTTCTGCCAATATGTTGCATATTTCCTTTTTTCATTCGTTAATCTCCCTTCAATTCTTAGAGGGCCTATTTCTATTCTTCTTTTATTCATCTTCTTCGCATATGAGTATAATAGTTTGGGATTTTGCTTGATATTTAATAGGGTTTTTTCTTCCAAGTCCCGTTTTTCATTTTCTTTTGATTGTATAATCTTTTGTTCTGCATTTTCTATCTTACTTTTTAGTTCTATAACTTTCCATGCATTTTTTTCTTTTGCAAGACCTTTTTTCCACTTTCTGATTTTCTGGAACAAGATCCTTCTGTCTCGGTATGCATGACTGATGATTACTTT
>NC_087211.1:61199710-61212210 GCF_015104395.2 Macrobrachium nipponense
ATATATGGATTTTGCATCATTTGTTTAAATCATGTGCAAATATGTTCAACCAGGCCATGTCTTTTCAAAGTTGCTCCTTGGAAACATTGAAGGGTTATGCATGGAATAAATGTCGAGCTGAAAAGTTTCTTGGAATGGAAAATATTTCGTGAATGTGTTACGAAGACTTTAGCATAAAGATTTATTTTCTATGATATTCACCAAATGTCGTTTTCATGGATGAAAAATATACTCGGAAAAAGAATCCGTTACATGTGAGCCTCCTCAACAACAAAATATTTATCTCATGTATGGGGTCCAGAATTTCCACAGACTCAACTGTAGGATTAATAATATCACTCCAAATTTGGTCACAAAATGAAGCACGTAAAACTAGTAAATATACTAGAAGACATACGAATAGATGGTCAAGATATATGAACGACCGAAAGATTGATATGGAAAACATGAAATACTGAAGAGGAAACGAATGAATGGACAAGGGTGAAATCTCCCACAGTTTTCCTCACTGGACGGTAAATTTATAACGAGGGAACAGATGTAAGTTGGCCACGTAGTTGCAGAACTGTCTTATGAGAGGAACTGACCAGGGAAGTCAATGACTTTATTTCAGTGTAGTGTTGGAAGCAAATACTCAAACACGAGATAGCTGGGAGTTCATCTTGAAAACTAGAGAAAAATCGAAGAAAGAAAGAAGGAAATTGATTTGAGAAATAGCAGAGCAAACAAGGAAAAACAAATGATATGTGAAATAGGAAAAGGTATAAAGACGCAAGAATTGGTGAAGAGACAAAACCTGAGCCCAATAGAAGAGCATAAAAGGCAGACGGAAAATTGTGTCAAAATTTGGAATGATATAAGCAAAGGCAGTCGAAAACTAAATCTTAGAAGAAAGACGGAAATCTGTATTTGATATAGGCATATAGTACAACCGAAAATCGAAAAACGCTAAGGGAATAGGGATGTAAAATGAATCAAGATGAAGAAAAGTGAATGCCAAGTTGGAACTAACAAATAATGAAAACTGACATGCAGAGTATAAAGAAGAAATTGGAGACAGCAGCCTTAAGAGGGGAAATGAAAGAAAGAATACAACAGCATGTATACAACAAAGAACAAGTATTCATAGAAACTCAAAATCTAATGACAAAATTTGTGGTTCAAACGATTAAAATATCGAAGTGGGATATTCCTTTCTCCTAATCTCAGATTTCTGGAATAAATGAGTTGCATTTCTTTTCAAATTGTACGTTTGATTACAGACATATTATTTTTTAAATGAGTAGATGCCACCAACGACAATACACTAATTATACATAACTATATGTTTTTCAGCTTCAGTTATACATAGGTATGTGTGTTTTGTCAACGACCACCTATTCAAAAACACTATGTACTGATAGGCATCTTCCAAACGATCTTTCCCTCTCGAGTGCGAATCTTTGTCTTGGGAACTGCATGGGACACGTGTTCAAGAACCTCCGAGGTGAGGATTGACTGGAGGACAACAATAATACTCAGTGATACTCCTCGGGGATACTCAAGAGCAACACTCCATGTACTATTGTTGGAAAGGGGAGTCAAGTGTTGACAGATCGAGGGGTGATGGCATAAATGTTGAAGGGTAATTATGGAGAATAATCTTCGCTTTTTTCCCCTTATAGAAGTAATCCTCTAATCAGATAAGGGTATTTAGGTGTGAGAAGTAAAGGGGAGAAAAAAAACGATGGAGAGATAGATAACAGATAATTGAAAGTAAAAAAAAGAGAAAAAAGAAACGGAACATGAAAACAGGAAGAAGGGAAAACCGAGTAATGAAATTTTTTTAAAGTGTCCTAATTGTCAAATTAGCGTCTATTTTCGTGCTCGTACAAAGACAAAATATAGTTTGTATATAAAAATGGACAAGCTACAGAGAATTTACAAAGAAATGTAGGGCTGTGTGCAAATTTCTAAACGTATTATAATAAATTTAGCAACTAGTCAAAATGAAATTATCACAGAGAAATATCATCACGAATGAAAACCAAATTTACGTACGCTGGGATTTCTCAAATTCCCGGAATAGATTTGTCGTTTGAAAGACGAATCGGAGGGGGTTAAAACTGTTCTTTACTTCCGTTTCCAGAGAAATTAGAGCTGGCTAAGTCTCTTGGGAATCATTTGGGGAACACGATGGAAAACGTCGGCTATCAATAAACACTGATGGGACATTCAATCGTTCTTCGAGGCCTGATTGCTTTCAATGACTTGGCGATGAAGGAAGTCTTTTGCCTGAATGCAGTTTCATGGAAATTGGATTTTAGGAAGGATCATTTACTATTCTTAGTAAAGTGTTTCCTTCTTTCACGACAATTTGGAAAATTCAAGAAACTGACAGAAAGACTGTGTTGATAATATACTCGACAAGAAATGTTTAAGGTACTTGCTCATACAAAAACGCCAAGGTCCACACGGATTTTGGGTGAGTTATGGTCGAGGAAGACAGGACAGAAAATAACAACGTTTTCAGTTTACAAAAACATTCTTTATTCCACTTTCATTCCCTTTTTAATTCCTATTGCTAAACTGTGCCTCTGAACGTATTTTAGTATTATATTTTTTGTCTGCCGTTTACTCGACAAGGAATGAGCGCATTTGCAAGCACATCACAGATAGAAATATCTCTTCGAGTCTCGAGTGAGATCTTAAGTTTGCCCTGTTGACTTCTTCCAGAGGAAATATTTGACCATTCTAAAATCTTTTTTTAACATCACTTTATTACAAGAAAAAATGGAGACAGTCACTTCATATAACTTAATACGAATTTATCTCTCTCTCTCTCTCTCTCTCTCTCTCTCTCTCTCTCTCTCTCTCTCTCTCTCTTTGGAATTAATCAAACAAGAAAGCATCAATAGTAGCATTGCTGTTCAGGAATATTTCTTAAAGCATATCTGAATACATTAATTAGGCTACTATAATTATATCTCCTTCATGTCTAAAAAAAATCTTCATACATAATCTTTATATATATATATATATATATATATATATATATATATATATATATATATATATATATATATATATATATATATATATATATATATATATATATATATATATATATATATATATATATATATATATATATATATATATATATATATATATATAATGCTGCAGGCTTGTTTCACTTTGAAATGTCATGTAGAATTGTGCAACATTTTTTCAGATTCCTAGATAGCTTAGATATAGGATGTTTTAAATGTGTGGTCAGATTTCGCATTACATATTGTAAAAGAATATATATATATGACGTAGAATGTAAAAAGAGAGAGATTTTCTTTGTCCGTTCGAAACTACGAGTTGTTTCCCTATTACGTCAACACTTTGAGATTAGAGGGTCTGCGCCGTTTGCTTTCCTGATCTGTCAACGCGTTTGATAAGTGAGCTCAAATCTTCATTTGTGCTTTGGGAATCTGTCATCGTATGTGATAAGCCTTCTGCTTTGTGTCGATCGAATGGAGTACGTGTCTTTTTTTTAACAGAAATGTCTCATACATGTATGTTTTTATCAAAGGCACGTGGAGGTTACCCATTTTTGTGAGAGATTATGTAAGATTTCAAAGCTTCTGGAAGAGTTATTGTCTCAAAACGTTTTGTCATCTGCCCTGTCCAGTTTCCGTAAGAAAGAGTTTCATTACATCTTAGGACCGCGAGGCGTTCAGACATCTCCCTCTCTCTCTCTCTCTCTCTCTCTCTCTCTCTCGACATCCTTGAGATTATATTAGCGTAACGTAAATTGGTCACTCGTAACTTAGAATTTCAGATTTGATATTTCTTAGAATTTATTTAGTGTTATTTAGTGTTTTTGTGGAATCTGTACAAACATTGTTTCGTAACGGTGCCTGGTTTTTGGTAAAGTGAAACAAGCCTGCAGCAAAGAAAGAAGTTGGTATACCAAGGTAAAGTGTGTTATATTTTTATTAGTTGCAACTAATAACTAATAACGGATAGGAACTGTGGTCAACTAATAACAGATGGTTGTGAAGGTTTGGTAAAAACTGATGGTTACAATGTTTTGAGTGAAAAAGATTTACACTTTTACACATTGTGAATTTATGTTTTGTGTTTGTTCCATTGTTTGTGCACTTGTTCATTTTCTTATTGAAGTGTGCCTTTTTATTTTATGTATTCTTTTGCATTCACAATTTAATTGACTTAGTTATTTTCATTGCTTAATCATTGCACATTTAACTAAATTTAACACTTGTGAATTAATTTGCATTTACTTAGAATTCTTTTCAAGTTTTATTATTGTTTACCACTTGTGAATTAATTACAAATTTTCAATTATTGCCTAACACTTTTGAATTTCAATTGAATTAATTTTCTTGAATTTTGTGGTAAATCAATTTTGATTTAATTTTACTTATTTGAGTCAAGAATTAATTAAACTTTACTTTGTTTTCAAGTAACAGTAATTTTCCCTGATATTGTGAATTTTACTTATAAATTTTGAATTTAATAATAAATTTTTGTATATAAAATTTTTATAAGTATTTCATTTCTAACCAGTATATTTGCATTTGATTATATTTATGTTAGGTAGAAACATAGAGTGGTAATTGATTTGCTTTCCTTCAATTTACTTGAAGTGACTTAGAACTAGGGAAGTACTTAGACTTCTGAAATCAGGGAAATACTTAGACTTTTAAAGTTGTTGATGGAGTGATGCCCTTTGATTAATTTAATTACTTTGAAGATTACCTCACACCTGTTTTGATTAACTTAGTCTGATTTTCTGCAATACTGGTAAGTGTTAAGGGATCACTGTTGCCTTTAGAGTATTCAGTCGTTTAATACCTGTTATGAGGGTTCAGGTGTCTGGATTTTGGTGAGGTAATAATTGATGAATGATAACCAGATACTTGGCACTTCGTAACATAGTATTAATGGTGCCCAGAGACCTGGGAAAGCAGATTACATTATCACTCAAGAATATACTGGTGGTGTTAGGGATATATTTTGTTAGGAGAGTGACCATATAATTTTGTTTTGCATTTATTGTACTGAATTGTGAGTTGATTACTTGAAGGAAAATGGCTCAGTTCAAGGTTCAGGAATTTTTAGCAGCCCCATCTATCCAAGTTTTATCTGAAACTACTAGTATGGTAAAGGCACAAATAAGATGTATTGCTATGGAATCATTGGTAAACTCTTGTGGAATAACTGATGAAGATGAGTTAGAATTGGCTCAAGAGTTGTTGAATGTAGCACGTGCTGATCTCATAAATAAACAAGCAGAAAAGAAAGAGAAAAGTGATGCAGAGTTAGAGCGTAGACGCATTGAAGCAGAAGAGAATTTGATTAAGCTAAAAATGCTTGCTGAAAGAGAGAGAATGCAAGCTGAAAGAGTAAGAATAGACAGGGAAAAACAAGAAATAAGAAAAAGAGAAGAAGAAAAAGCAGCAGAAGAGGAAAGAGAAAGGGTAAAAGAGGAAAGAGAAATCGCAAGACATGAAAGGGAAATGAAATTAATAAAAACTAGATCCACGTTACCTGTAACACCGTCTAACCCTAACCAAGGTAATCAAGACCCTGTATTTGATGTAGTTAGTAAGAGTACAGAAGTTAATCCCTAAGTTTACTGAAGAAGCTCTAGATGAGTTTTTTTATCACTTTGAGAAAGTGGCTTCAGGTATAGGATGGCCAGAGGATAAATGGTCAGTTTTGCTACAAAGTGTCTTGATTGGTAAAGGGAGAAGTGCTTATCTAGCCTTAACTGCTGATCAGTGTAAAGACTACAAGGTACTTAAACACAGTGTGCTACAAGATTACCAGATGACCCCAGAGTACTACAATGAAAGATTCAGAAATTTAAAAAAAGATGAGAAGGGAACATTCTTAGATTATGCTTACAAAGTGAGAAGGTGTTTCAAACGTTGGGTAGAAGCTGCTAAAGTTAAAACTTTTGATGAGTTAGAAGAGTTACTTGTTCTTGAACAGTATCTTGAGGGAATTCCTGAACATATAAGAGCCTATTTAAGAGAGAGAGGTGAAGAAACTTGACAAAGCTGCTACACTGAGTGAAGATTACAATATAATCAGTAGTAAACATAATTACAATGTCAAGTACCAGAGTCAACAACGCACAGGTTTTAAGTCTTATCCAAATAACAGGAACAAATTTAATGGGAAACCTACAAGTGATGCTACCATGAGTACACAAGGTAATACAACTCAGCAAGCTAATGTGAAATCCTCATCCAGTTTTTCAAGACAGTTACAGAAACCTAATGTTGTCTGTTTCAAGTGTGGAAGAGTAGGACACTACAGTCAAGAGTGTTACCAGAATCAATAGCAGTCAAAACCAGTTGGTCAAGTTGTGAAAGGTGACCAGGTGAAATAAACTATGAAGAGCAGTGTGGGAAAGAATCAGACTCCAGAGAAGAATGAAACTAAACAAGTTGAATGTTTATCAACCAGTGGAAATGTTACCTCAAGCAGTGAGTGGCTTAGCAGTGTGGAAGCTTTTAAGCCATATATCTATGAGGGTATGCTGTCAACTGCAGAAAGAAGTGTGCAGGTACCAGTCAAGATATTACGTGATACAGGGAGTAACCATAGTGTGGTAGTATGTGGTTCTCACCCTCAGTTGGAGAAGACTCTCACAGGCAATTCAGTTATTTTGAAGGGTATAGGAGGAGAGGAAGTAACTCCTATATGCCGCTTACACCTGTCATGTGAATTGGTGACAGGGAATGTTGATTTTGCTGTAAAGGACTCACTGGCTGTGGAAGGTGTAAATGTTATCTGTTGGGGAATTGAAGTTGGTGGGTGTGCCCATTTATTCCTTGTCCTGTAGTGACAGACAAACCATTGAGGATTAGTCCTACAGTAGAGTTGGAGAAGAATAACCTCCACCTGTTTCCTAGTTGTGTAACTACCAGAAGTACGAATAGGACTACAACTGCAAGTGAAGAAACCAAGGATTTGCACACCCAAGAAGGATCAAGTGAAGGATCTTTGTGCTTAGAAGAATTATTAGTTTCCCATAGTGCTGACCAAGAAGAGATTTCCCAAGAAGATGAAGAAGACGACGACGACAATGAAGAAGAAGAACCTGATGTTCCTGAAGAGACTCCGAGTAGTCAAAGTGTACCTGAAGACAGTAGTGAAACTACAGTAGCTGAGTTAGCAGATACTGAGAGTTCAACCCTTCAAGTTGGTCAAGTGACAAGAGAGAAGCTAATGGACTTGCAGAAGAAGGATGCATCGTTAACTGATTTGTTCTTCAGAGTTGTTGATCGAGAAGAGATGCAATAAACTCTTACCTGTTACTATCTGAAGGAAGGTTTGCTGATGAGGAAGTATAGACCTACAGATATACCAGGAAATGCTGTATGGGGCGAATATCATCAAATTTTGATTCCATATCCATTGAGAAAGCAAGTGGTTGCAGTAGCTCATGAGTCTGGACATATGGGAATCAGGAAGATTGTGGAGAAGATCATGAAATATTTTTTCTGGTCTGGACTTCACAAAGATGTTAGCAGGTTCTGTCGTGAGTGTCATACCTGCCAGATAGCTGGAAAACCGAATGAAACCATCAAGAAAGCCCCCCTACAACCTATAGAAGTTAGAGGAGAACCCTTAAGCAAAGTGATTATAGACATGGTTGGACCACTGCCGAAGACAAAAAAGGGAAATGAGTTTGTTAACATTAATGTGTCCTGTGACAAGATATCCAGAGGCAATCCCTGTTAGAAACATATCTGCCAAGATAGTTGCTGAAAAACTTGTGGAGTTTTTCTCAAAGTTTGGTATACCAGAAATAGTGCAAAGTGACAGAGGAACAACTTACTTCAAAGTTATTCCAGGTTGTGATGAATTTGTTAGGAGTGAAACAACAGTTATCCACTGCCTATCATCCAGAGACTCAAGGTGCCTTGGAAAGGTTCCACCAGAGATTGAAAAGTATGCTGACAAAGTATTGTTCTGAGTCAGGAAGAGAATGGGATTTTGGTTTACCATTAATGTTTGAAGTTAGGAGTGCTTATCAAGAAAGTATGGGATGTTCACCTAATGAGATGATTTTTGGAAGAGAAGTGAGAGGACCGTTGAAGATTTTTGCAGAAAATTGGGAAGAAAATCAAGAGGAAAGCCAAGGAGAGTATGTGAAGAACTTAAGGAAAAGGTTGAAAGAGATTAGAAGATTCTCTTAGAAAACTTGAAAATGAGTCAAGAGAAAATGAAAAGGAGATTTGATGCTATGACTAAGCTAAGAAGTGTTAGTGTTCTTACCTGTCAAGAGATTTCCCCTCACTAATAAATTTCAAGGTCCTTACAAGATAATTCAGAAGTTAAGTGATAGAACTTATGTGATTGAAACACCAGAAAGAAGAAGAAGACAAAGGAAGATTCATGTGAACCTCTTGAAACCTTATTAATTTTCTCAGAAACTAAAACTGAAACTATGGCAGTAACCCAAAAAACTTTATCTACAGAAGACGATGAGGCTACGAATTGGGAACTGAAAGCAAGATGGATAATTCTTCAATTTTGGAAAATTTGGAGGATAAACTGAAACATCTGAGTGTTGAACAAGGTGAAGACTTAAGTGAAGTAATTAGAAGTTTTCCAGAAATTTTTTCAGATGTGCCTAGACGTACTGATCAGACCAAGCATGAAATCAAGATTCAAAAAGATGGAAAACCTTTCAAGCAAAGAGCCTATTGCTTATCACTGTATCATCAGATGTTTTGAAGAAGGAAGTTGAATATTTGCTGCAACATGGATTAGCAGAACCCAGTTCAAGTCTCTTCAGTTCTCCATGTGTGTTAGTGAAGAAACCAGATGGTTCATTTAGGATGTGTACTGATTATAGGAAACTGAATTCTATCAGTGTGCCTGATAATTATCCTTTGCCTCTTATAGATCAGTTACTTGATGATATTGGGCAAGCCAAGTTTGTTTCCAAGATAGACTTGTTGAAAGGATATTATCAAATTCCCTTAGATGAGATTGCCAAGTTGCTGTCAGCTTTTATTACTCCATTTGGACTGTATCAGTATACTGTTCTGCCGTTTGGTCTGATGAATGCACCCGCAACATTTCAACAAGTGATGGATCAACTACTAGGATCAATAGAAGGAGTAGGTGTATACCTAGATGACATCGTGATTTACTCTACAATGTGGGAAGAACATCTGAAGATTCTGAGGAAAGTTTTCAAGAAACTACAAGAAGCAGGATTAACAGTCAACTTAGAGAAGAGTGAGTTTGGCAAGGCAACTGTACAGTATCATGGGTTTGAAGTTGGGAAAGGCCTTCTTGCTCCAGTAAATGCTAATGTAGAAGGTATCCGTAAGGCTACCCCAACTACTACCAGGAAACAGCTACAGAGATTTTTAGGCATGGCTGGATTCTATCGTCATTTCTGCCCAAATTTCTCAGCCGTAGTAACACCCTTGACAGACTTAACTAGTCCTAAAGCTAAGTTTGTTTGGACTCCAGAGTGTCAAGAATCCTTTGAGAAGGTTAAAGCCATTTTAACTTCAAGACCAGTACTTCAAGCTCCAGACTTCAACAAGAAATTTGTGATACAAGTTGATGCGTCGGACTGTGGCATTGGAGCTGTTCTACTTCAAGAAGATGAAAATAATATCTACCATCCTATGTGCTTCATGTCTACAAAAGTGAAAAAACATCAGAAAGTATACTTGACAATTGAGAAGGAAACTTTAGCCATAATCACGGCATTGAAAAAATTTGAAGTGTATGTGAATAGACCTAGGAATGAAGAAATTTTAGTGTTGTCTGATCACAATCCACTGTCATTTATCCAGAGAAGGAAAATCCATAATCAAAGACTGACCAGGTGGTCTTTGTGCCTGTAACAGTATAACTTAAGAGTACAGCACATTAGTGGCAAAAACAATGTAGTTGCTGATTATTTATCTCGTTGCGAATCGTTGGATTCAACACCGTGATAAAAAATCTTCTGGGGGGAGGTATATTATATATTACTACTTTCAAAATGCATATTTCTCCTCTTTGAAATTTCATGTAGATAGCTTAGAGATAGAATGTTTTAAATGTGTATTCAGATTTCGCATTACATATTGTAAAAGAATATATATATATATGACGTTGAATGTAAAAAGAGAGATTTTCTTTGTTTGTTCGAAACTACGAGTTGTTTCTCTATTATGTCAACACTTTAAGATCAGAGGGTCTGCGAGATCCATTTGCTTTCCTGATCTGTCAACACGTTTGATAAGCGAGCTCAAATCTTCATTTGTGTTTTGGGAATCTGTCATCGTATGTGATAAGCCTTCTGTTCTCTGTCGATCGAATGGAGTATGTGTCTTTTTTTTAACATAATCGTCTCATACGTGTATGTCTTTGATCAAAGGCACGTGGAGGTTACCCATTTTTGGTTGAGATTACATAAGATTTTGATCCTTCTGGAAGAGTTATTGTCTCAAAACGTTTTGTCATCTGCCTTGTCCAGTTTCCGTAAGGAAGAGAGATTCATTATATCTTCGGACCGTGAGGCATTCAGACATCTCTCTCTCTCTCTCTCTCTCTCTCTCTCTCTCTCTCTCTCTCTCTCGCGACATCCTTGAGATTATATTAGTGTAACGTAAATTTGGTCACTCGTAACTTAGAATTTCAGATTTGATATTTTTTAGAATTTATTTAGTGTTATTTAGTGTTTTTGTGGAATCTGAACAAACATTGTTTTGTAACGGCGCCTGATTTTTGGTAAAGAGAAACAAGCCTGCAGCAAAGAAAGAAGTTGGTATACCAAGGTAAAGTGTGTTATATTTTTATTAGTTGCAACTAATAACTAATAACGGATAGGAACTGTGGTTAACTAATAGCAGATGGTTGTGAAGGTTTGTTAAAAACTGATGGTTACAATGTTTTGAGTGAAAAAGATTTACACTTTTACACATTGTGAATTTATGTGTTTTGTGTTTGTTCCATTGTTTGTGCACTTGTTCATTTTCTTATTGAAGTGTGCCTTTTTATTTTATGTTTTCATTTGCATTCACAATTTAATTGACTTAGTTATTATCATTGCTTAATCATTGCACATTTAATTAAATTTAACACTTGTGAATTAATTTGCATTTACTTAAAATTCTTTTCAAGTTTTATTATTGTTTACCACTTGTGAATTAATTACAAATTTTCAATTATTGCCTAACACTTTTGAATTTCAATTGAATTAATTTTCTTGAATTTTGTTTTGTGATAAATTAATTTTGATTTAATTTTACTTATTTGATTCAAGAATTAATTAAACTTTACTTTGTTTTCAAGTAAAAGTAATTTTCCCTGATATTGTGAATTTTACTTATACATTTTGAATTTAATTAAAAATTTTTGTATATAAAATTTTTATAAGTATTTCAGTTCTAACCAGTATATTTGCATCTGATTATATTTATGTTAGGTAGAAACATAGTGGTAATTGATTTGCTTTCCTTCAATTTACTTGAAGTGACTTAGAACTAGGGAAGTACTTCTAGGAACCTTTCTGAAATCAGGGAAATACTTAGACTTTTAAAGTTGTTGATGAAGTGATGCCCTTTGATTAATTAAATTTCTTTGAAGATTACCTCACACCTGTTTTGATTAACTTAGTCTGATTTTCTGCAATACTGGTAAGTGTTAAGGGATCACTGTTGCCTTTAGAGTATTCAGTCGTTTAATACCTGTTATGAGGGTTCAGGTGTCTGGCTTTTGGTGAGGTAATAATTGATGAATGGTGACCAGATACTTGGCACTTCGTAACAATATACATATATATATATATATATATATATATATATATATATATATATATATATATATATATATATATATATATAATATATATATATAATCTGAAAATATCATTCGCGAGAAACTGTTCTTTTATTTCCCTTTTCAACTATCGAATGTTTACTTTTCTAAAGTAATTTTAATGCTACATCTCAATAGGTAAAAAGGGCACATTGTCCCGCTAAGTAAGATTTTATGGCACTTGAACATTGGCTGTTACTTTGTCCTCAGACTATTTGCATTGTTAGGTATCTTCATTACAAGCCAAGCTCCAACCCCAGTTCCAAATGCAAAAATCTGAAAAGTCTTGGAAATCGTTAAGGAAAACAAACCTGAATAAATTACGGAAGAAAGATGCAGTATAACAAGAAAGTCAATAACAAAGTAAAATAAATAGCATTTATCATAAATAAACTACAAATGACATCCGCTCCAGTAACGTAGAAAAAAATATATGGACACTCGTTGGTTTTATCCCGTAAAATTATGCAGTTTATTATTTCTTACTTTAAATTACACCATCTAACTCAGCCATAAAAATCTTTTGGGAAACAATTTCCAAGAAGGTGAAAGTCTGAGGGTGCTCAAGTCTTCCAGTCGCTTTCACCTCGACATCCAAGCATCAAGAGCCTATGGAAGTTCCAGGAATTCATTTCTGAATTAGACCTCTCACTCTC
>NC_087211.1:61222210-61224710 GCF_015104395.2 Macrobrachium nipponense
GGCATTACTCTTATAATAGGAAAAAAAATTATTAAAAACTAAACAAATTACAAAGTATTAGGAAGGATTTTTTCCCTAACTTACTGCTTAACCTTCCGCGGAACAGAAAAAGGGAATAATCCCATAAATCGTTGCGTGGCTGCTCACTGAGCTTGATCAGCTTTTTTTTACTTTTTTTTACTGTCTTTTTCTCCTTGAAAGTTTTGATGCATAAAGCTTGAACTAAGCCACTTTTAAATACCGAGGATTAAAGACCAACTACTTGTTACTTTAGCATGAAGTCCGCCTGAAGTTAGCTGTTTGTTTACCATTATCCAAAGTCGCACAAAGCTCAGACACACAATTATACACACACATATCTATCTATCTATCTATCTATCTATCTATCTACCTATCTATCTATCTATATAGTAGATAGATATAAAGATAGATAGATAGGTAGATATGTTTATCGTCTGAAACCGGTCTTAACATTACGCCCACTTGCATTATTCCTTGTGATATTTGCTTCATCGCTCCCGGCAACAGCGAAAACCGTATCTTGGCATTCTGGATGAGCCTTCCTGGCCCCCACCCCCACCCAGCCATTGTGACTGGATTTGCACACAGCTCGCTTTCTTCCGCGGGATTTCATTCAGGAAAGAGTGGGTGAGGCGGACGGCCATTCGTTTTCTTTCTTGGCGGGAAGGTGGTTTATGGGAAGATTTGGATTAAGACTACAGGAAAGAAGAAGAAGAATAAGGGAAAATTTTCAGATACTTAAGTTATCGTGAAGTTTAGATGTTATTATTGTTATTTATGCAAACAGATGAATGAAGATATACAAATCCTATTAGACTTTAAGAATGTAATTATTATTATTATTATTATTATTATTATTATTATTATTATTATTATTATTATTATTATTATTATTTTGGTCTATCACAGTCCTCCAATTCGACTAGGCGGTATTTATAGTGTGGGGTTCCGGGTTGGCATCCTGCCTCCTTAGGAGTCCATCACTTTTCTTACTATGTGCGCCGTTTCTAGGATCACACTCTTCTGCTTGAGTCCTGGAGCTACTTCAGCCTCTAGTTTTTCTAGATTCCTTTTCAGGGATCTTGGGATCGTGCCTAGTGTTCCTATGAGTATGGGTACAATTCCCACTGGCATATCCCATATCCTTCTTATTTCTATTTTCAGGTCTTGATATTTATCCATTTTTCCCTTCTCTTTCTCTTCAATTCTGGCGTCTCATGGTACTGCGACATCAATGAGTGAGACTTTCTTCTTGATATTGTCAATCAACGTCACGTCTGGTCTATTTGCAGTATCACCCTATCTGTTCTGATACCATAGTCCCAGAGGAATTTTGTCTGATCGTTTCCTATCACTTTCAGGTTGGTGCTCGTACCACTTATTACTGCAAGGTAGCTGATGTTTCTTGCACAGGCTCCAGTGGAGGGCTTATGCCACTGAATCATGCCTCTTTTTGTACTGGTTCTGTGCAAGTGCCGGATATTTGCTTGCTATGTGGTTTATGGTTTCATTTTTCGTATTGCACTTCCTACATATGGGAGAGATGTTATTTCCATCTATCGTTCTTCGAACATATCTTTTTTTTTAGGGCCTGATCTTGTGCCGCTGTTATCATTCCATTCCTTCAGTTTCCTTCTTGAGCTCTCCCCTCTTTAGCCATTGCCATGCGTCATCGTTAACTAGTTCTTTAGTCTGTCTCAAGTATTGTCCGTGTGGATTGGTTTGTTGTGTCAGTCCTCTGTTCTGTTTGTCATTCTCCTATCTCTATATATTTCAGGGTCTTCGTCTACTTTTATCAGTCCTTCTTCACATGCACTCTTGAGCCACTCGTCTTCACTGGTTTTCAGATGTTATTATTATTATTATTATTATTATTATTATTATTATTATTATTATTATTATTATTATTATTATTATTATTATTATTATTATTATTATGCAAGGAACTACATACAAGTATTTTCATTCCATGGGTCATTAAGAACGTGATTATTATTATTATAAGTTGAAAGCAAATACATAGAGGTTTAAAAATTCTAATGGACATTCAAAACGTGATAATAATTTCATAGAAATAAGTCGGATTGACCGATAAAGCTTTTCTTGGCTCATATTCCCTGAGGGTTAAATGGAAAAGATACTAAAAATTCTTACAATTAAAGAGGATGGGCAGCTGTTTAAGAAGACACCAAAAGTGAACGAGTAACCAACTGGTTGGTTAGGTTATTACGATTAAACCAGTCTTATCCCATCATCGGCCCTGGCTAGAAAGTTGCCCGAAAGTCGGGTAAGGTGTTCATGGGTATAGGAAGTCTGATATGGACCTCAATACTCATCCGAACGACCAACGACCACAGCAATCAGCTACAGGATATGGAACACTAGCCAGGATTTAGAACAAGCTTAATAGTAAAATGGCCACTGCAATGAAAAAAACTATCTACATGTCACCTCCATTGCAACCATGTGCATATTTAAC
>NC_087211.1:61232210-61244710 GCF_015104395.2 Macrobrachium nipponense
GGAGGTAGTTAACAATGCCGTTGATTTTTCTTTTCTCCTTTTTTGGAAGATAGCCATCGCTGACACAAGTTTTTTTATCATGGGTGAATTTGAATTTATTTTTTCTCTCCAGTTGGTGTGAATAATTTTTTTTAATATCTCAGTTCGTGACTTAGAGTCGTTATTCAGGAACGTGTTTGTGTTTTTAGCTGTCTGATGCTGCAAAGAGATTTATGGGAGAATTTTTGCATTTTTTTTGAATGCATACGTAATGGCACTACATTTTTTCCCTGGATATTTGTGTTCCAGAAATTGTGAGTTTCTTGTGCAATACGTTTGTTGTATTTGTGACAACTTTGCCAGAGATAGGAAACTTGGTTAAGTTTTCTAGTGGCCTATGTCGTAGTGCATATGGAGAAGTCTTTGCTTAGACACTTTGAATTTGGAGTTTTATTATAATGAGTTGTGGCACATTGGTGATTTTTCTAGAATTTCCTAGACAGTTTTATTTGCCGAGTTTTTGCCCTTTTTCAGCAGTTATGCTAAACAGAGAGTTTATAGTTTTTGACTATAACATTCAGTTATTCTCTGGAGAATTGAAGATATATTATTTTGGAGATATAATTGGAGGTATATTATTTTGGAGTTATAATTTGAGATATATATAATTGGAGATATATTTTTGGCCATTTGATATTTGCCTATGGTGGTGAGAGCTATGTTTAGTTCAATTATTTTACAGCCATCTTTGTTGCAAATGGAGACACATTTTTGAGGAGGCATGGGGTAATATTTGTGAGTGTGTGAGTTAGATGCTTTGAGTGCACATTTTTTTGGAGATGGGATTTCATTTTTTATATTTCCGCTTGGAGATTTAATATTTTTTGGGAGCCTTGTTTTATTCCACATGGAGTTATTGGTGAAATAGAGGTAAATATTTTTTATTTGCCGAAACAGAGGTGAATATTTTTTATTCCTGGAGTGGTGGTTTTTTTATTAACATGTGGCTATCGAAGAAATAAGAGGGAATATGGTGGTGTGGTTACTAATTACATGGAGGAAATATTTTATCACCGGAGTGGTTTTATTATTAGTATGGAGAAATATGGAGGTGGAATTAATCATTAGCGGGTGACCCTTTTTTGTGGTTATGGAGTTTTTTTTTCAAGCCAAGAGAAGATTTCTGTGGTTCTTTCTTTTTCGTTTCGTGACTATTTGGATGCGAGTGACATTACTGCATTGTGGTCCTATGGAGATATTATTTTTGGATGCATGTAATTGCTGCATTAGGAGTTTATCGTAGTTTTATCCTGGATAGGTGATAATGTTTTACATAATTGGGCAGTGTCATGTGAGAGAATATGTCTCCGAGACAAATTTTTGAACACATTAGTCATATCCTGGAGTTAATTTTGTGAAATGTGCTTACTTCGTGTCAGTTAGACTTTTTTCTTGAGAATCGCAAGTTTCTAAACTTGCGAGTCTGACTAGACATTTTTTTGTGCTGCTGTTATAGCACTCGTCCGCAGGTGGATTTTCTGCTGACAACCGCTGTGATGAGTGGTGTGCTGATCTTTTTCCTTTAGTGGTGATTGCTCAGAGTTTTGCAATATCTGGAAATGTTGACAATAGCATTTCACGAAAGCGCATGTGTAAGAGTTTGCTTTCTGGTCGTGTCGGTCGATGAAAGTTGCGATGTTGAAAAATTTTGTAACTATAAATAGGGCATTTCTTGGGGAAAAACGCGGGATTATGTATGTTATGCATATATATATTATGTGTTTTGTGATTGGGGGAAGTTTACTTGTGATTATAATTTTTCTTTATTTTTCTTCCTTTTCCTATGAGAGATGTAATTGGGGATTGAGCTTAAATAGCATTTCCTTTTGGATGGGAGATGTAATTTATTGGGAGATGTAATTTATCGTGGTTGAGATTTATATAAATGGGAGTTTGACATTATGTCTATTGGAGATTTTTGCTGATTTTGTGAGTTGCTGTAATATCAGAGCTTGGGAGAACATTTTTGGGTCTGGGCTTGTTACGTGATTTTTTTTTTTCCATGGGTTCATTGACTTTTTTTTTTTTTTTTTACTTATGAGAACATTCGAGTTTGGAATGTGAGTGCAGAAGTCCGAGGAGTTACTGTGAGTTTTGGATTGTGTGTGCTGATGTGTGAGTTTGGAGAATTGAGTTAGAGAACTTGATATTTTTTTCCTTTGCGAGTTATGATGATGACTTATGATTTAGTAGTCATATTAAATGAAGTTAATTGGGAGACGTTCAGTTAGTATTTCTGACGTTCTGATGTCATTATTTGATAGAAGTAGTATGTCTGGGGTTAAATTTTTGATTGACCGATGACTTGACTGACATACTAACACACCATAAAAGTCGTTTACCGACGCTAGAAAGACGTCCACCAGCCGTGCAGAGATTGCTGTCGTTTATCCAGGGTGATTACGAGAGTTTTTTGTCTGCAGAAGCCGTTAGAAGTGTTCTACAATTAGGGAGGCATTCCGTCTTCCTACAGCCTGCTACAGTTTGAGCAGCAAGTTGCAGACAAAGAGGGATATTCAAGAATCCAAGATGAGAGAAAATTCTAGTGTTATTTGGAGATGAAGCGTGATAGACTTTACTTACTTTATAATGCCAGAGACGTGCAGTTATTACTTATATTTTATTTTGAGCCAGCCAAGGTTTTCTTATATGTATGAGCTCTTTTGTTTGACCATTTGCTAGGCGGGAGCTAGCAATTTAGTGTGGCCGAGCTTCTGTGATAGGGATTATAATTAATGATATATTTAATAGCATAATGTGATGCACTGTGACCTTTTTGGAATGCATAGAGAACAGAGCTGAAGCAACGACCCGAGAAAAGCTGATAACCCTCTTACGCCGACTGGACGTATTTTACGTCGACATTTTTTGTCTCTCGTGTGCCGACTGGACGTATTTTACGTCGACTTACAAAAGTTTTTTTTAAAATTCGCGGAAAAATACTTATAGGCCTACCAGCCTAAAACTTTTGAATCACGCGCCTTGGGGGATGCTGGGAGTTCACGGATCAAGGTGTTGTTTTGTTTACAATCGTTACGCAGGCGCACAAGCGCGAATTTCTTTCTTGCCGCACTAAAAAGTATCTGTGACACATCTCGGAAATTATTTTGTCACTTTGACATAATTTTTGTACCATTGTAAATTAGCCGTTACATGAAGTATTATATATGAAAATGTGCGCATTTTTATGTAGAATACAACAATTAAAAAATTGTGCATGATTGTAGCTTTTATCAGTTTTGAGATATTTTCATATAAATAACGATAATTGCCAAAATTTCAACCTTCGGTCAAATTTGACTCTACCGAAATGGTCGAAAAACGCAATTGTAAGCTAAAACTCTTATATTTTAGTAATATTCAATCATTTTCCTTAAATTTTGCAACTAATTGGAAGTCTCTAGCACAATATTTTCGATTTATGGTGAATTTATGAAAAAACTTTTTCCTTACGTCCGCGCATGGTAACTTCCGATAAACTCATACATGCGATTGTGGTAATGTTTGCACATTTTAAAATTAGCTGTTTATATAAAGTTTTATATATGGAAATGTGCGCATTTCATGCACAATACAACTAAAAACAACCCATGGTTGTAGCTTTTATTAGTTTTGAGATATTTTCATATAAATAACGATAATTGCCAAAATTTCGACCTTCGGTCAACTTTGACTCTACCGAAATGGTCGAAAAACGCAATTGTAAGCTAAAACGCTTATATTCTAATAATATTCAAGCATTTACCTTCATTTTGAAACAAATTGGAAGTCTCTAGCACAATATTTCGTTTTATGGTGAATTTATGAAAAAAAATTACATTTTTCTTACATCGCGAGGTAACTCTTCCGAAAAAATCATACGTGTGATTGTGGTAATGTTTGCACCATTTTAAATTAGCCGTTACATAAAGTGTTATATATGAAAATGTGCGCAATTTCATGTAGAATACAACAAAAAACAAAAATAATTGAAGGTTTTAGCTTTTCTCATTTTTTAAATATTTGCATATAAATCACGATAAATAGAAAAAAAACCACGTTCGGTCAACTTTGACTCTACCGAAATGGCCGAAAAGCGCAATTGTAAGCTAAAACTCTTACAGTCTAGTAATATTCAGTCCTTTATCTTCATCTTGAAACAAATTCGAAGTCTCTAGCAAAATATTTAGATTTATGGTGAATTTAAAAAAAATCTTTCCTTTCCTCCGCGTGCGGATTCTCCGCCACAAATCTCCGAATGCGTACGTCCCATTCTCGGAATATTTGCTCCATTTCATATTAGGCATTTCATAGAGTTTTATTTATGAAAATTTGCGCAATTTTATGTAGAATAAAACGAAAAATTTTTGAAGGTTGTAGCTTTTCTTATTTTCGAAATAATTTCATATAAAAAATATATATATAAAAGAATTCGACATTTGGTCAACTTTAACGCGTCAGATATGGTCGAAAACTGAAATTGTAAGCTAATACTCTTACAGTATAGTAATATTCAATCACTTTTCTTCATTTTGAAAGAAATTGTAAGTCTCTAGGACAATTATTAGATTTATGGTGAATTTTTGAAAAAAATATTTGTTTACGTCCGCGCATTATGAATTCATGCATTATTTTGTGATAATATTTTCTCTGTGTTGCTTTTATCATTTTACAATGTGTTATATACCAAAATGATTGCAATGTAGTGTAAATTACAACAAAAAAAAAGTAACTTGTTACCTTTAACCGTTTTGCGCACAGCGCGATTTGAATACAATTATATATGAAATTTCGTTTTTGCGCTATCATATATCACAGTATTTATATATGATAATGATATTTTTTTCATTTCTGATGATTGCACTAAACTTCAGTCAATGAAAAAAAAAGGAGCCAAAAATGAACTCTTAATCTTGAAAACTAAGCTCGCTGTGATTTTTTGAAAAAATATTTTTTCCGCTTCCGCGCTCACTCTGAAACACCTCCGGCATACGGGAGACATTTTTTTTTTTTTTACCGCTTCAGCATAAGAGGGATAAATGATTTCTGGGTGGCGTGATATGAAAACTGCATAGTTAGGCGAGCCAATGTTCATCAGTTCATGGGCTCCTGCTCAAAGTGCCTTTGGGAAACTGGATGTAGCCAGTAACAAGGGGCGTTAACCAAGTGTGCATTAATATGTGCGTGTGCGCCTCTTCCTTTGATAATGGTATCATTAACCAAGTCTATGGAAAGACTTGCACAAAGATCCGAGGGAGGAAGGCAAAGCCATGATGGTGAATGCCAAAGTGTTTTTTGAACAGTGAGTGAGATATTCCGGCTGCATGGGTGAGAGTTGAATTACTTTAGCCAAAAGGAATGGCTTGTTACACATAGTAAGAATGTTTAATCCTTAACTTTGTCTTTAAATTTATGTATGCTGACGAATGTGTTTCTCGTGTCTTTGAAACAAACGGTTCTGGTGAGGGAATAGACTGGCAAGGGGGGAGCAAGAGTCCTAGGGGGACAGAAAGTCCCAGATGAGAGAGACTATTGGTGTGACAAATTACTGTTTTAGACATTTTAATGTTGGGGGAGTAACTGAGTTAAGTTAGCCTATGAGACTTGATTTATCATCTTTCCATTGTTAAATAAATAGTTATTTTTGTATAACTTTGACTCTCATTCTGATTACCTGTTAGAATGGTGAGTTATTGCGAGAGAGAGAGGAGTTGCCGAGAGAGAGAGAGAGAGAGAGAGAGAGAGAGAGAGAGAGAGAGAGAGAGAGGTCGCGAGCTGTTGGTCGCTTGGAGAGACAGAGAGAGAGAGAGAGAGAGAGAGAGATTGTGTGTCGGTTTGCCTGATGCTTGGGATTCCACGTTTACCAAATAAATAACAAGATGAATATCCCGTTAACATATATCTTGACTGGGGGACGAGGGATCAGAACAAAGAGGAAAAAACTAAACTACTCAGGCATAAGGCTGATATTACTGAGGAGGGAAGAAGTTACATAAAAGCTGGACTCTAGTTTTAAAAGCATTGTATCTATATGAATTTACAGAAGTCCAGGAGACTAAAAGAAAAGGGGGTCGCTTTGTCGATCCACCGGGACACATGGCTGGAGCAATCCAGTCATGGCGTTCAGAGATTTTGCACAGCGGATTAAAATTGCAAGCTTGCTTCAAGGATTTCCAACTCCTACCACAATCAAGCACAGCGTTTGTCTGCAAATAGAGGACACAGGCATAAGGCGGGGGGCACACGAGGGCGACCGTTACACATTACTTTCTGTCAATCAAAAAGGCCATGTATGGGAGGAATGAAATGAGTGGGAAATTTACACAAAGAGAACTATTTCATGGCCTGAATTCACTAGGGGGATGTTACTAGGATCACAGGGGGGTAATTACAGAATTGAGCCCGTATGGGGGAGTGAGAAACTACAAAAGTCGCCGTGGAAAAAAGGAAATGAAATACAGACAAAGGTAAAAACAATTCCCTGGCTGAAATGGAACTCCTCTTACAGTACCTGGAAATTGAGGGATGGTAGTCTTCTCTTTGATGTCTCCCTGCACTATGGACTTTAGAAATATACTTGGGACTTCCCAGAGAGCATGGGGAAGCAGGCAGAGAGGGGGGGGGGGGGGTGAGGAAGAGGGGCAGCATCTCAGGTGCAGGAGGGATGTGACCTGTCGTAGGTCTGGCGTTCTTCTGAGGCCTGGCTGGTGGCTCCTGATCCTTTTAAACCCTTGGCCCTTGGCTTTTTCAAGAGAATGGAGAGAATGGATTCTTCCAATTGGAAGGGGCAACTTGCATATAGACATAGATGCATGACACTTGGTAAAAAGACTTTATTTCCCTTGGTTCTGGCTTAAAATCTTGAACACCTCCCCATTCTAGAGGAAATTTCAACCCTAGACGGGTTGGAATGGACAAGACAAGCCAGAAACAAGGACCAGTTGCAATATAGATCACTGAGCCTTCCATTCTCCCTTGAGTGGACATATAATATAAGCAATATTCAAATTCTGCCGATGATAATATTCATGAAGTCTTACTCGACAGGCAGAGAATGAAACAAAACGAAGTGTGATTTGACTAAAGATTAACTTGCTATATCCCAATAAAGAATACTCTTAAGATATAACATCACTCTCAGAATAACAATGGATAGCAATCATATATAATACTACTATCTCAAATGTTTAAGGCAATACATACTATCTGTTTACCCTGATGGGGAGATATGACGCGTTCAGGTGTGTCAATGGCCCTACGGTTTCATTAAGTATAAACGAGCCAGGCTTCGAAATTATCTCTAAGCTATAGCAACTTTTGCTGGCTAAAATTTTCCCAAGTCAAATGGAATTCTGAGTGCCTAGAATGGGGCATGGTGCCAATTGTGGTACTTTTACGACAGTAGTTCCTAAAGAAATACTAATTTATACAAGACCAGCGTAGCTGGCAGTTTGGCTCTGCCTAAGCAGAGCATACAATATAGAATAAATGCCTCAAGGCAGTAAATAAGAGGAAAGGAAACCAAGGAAGAGAAGATACAGACATTACAAAAGGAAAAAAAAAGAAAGTTACAAAAGGGTCAGAAGGAAGCAGAAGTAGCAGAATCTGGCACTCTCCTCTGGATGGGGAGGGTCAGAATTCTCTATAAGAGGGTGGCACTGTGCCGGGCACTAGTGCAGAGAGGCTATTGGCTCTTGTAAGGTTTTGGAAAACCTTGACGCCCTTTTCCCTTTTTCCTTTGACCTCTCCGAGGTCGGTTTGATGATGCCATGGGGGGCCTTGGATGATCCAAGCCCTTTGAAGATTCCACAGGGGCATTTGCTCCAGCCGCTGCGACAACTGACTCGTCCCCGTGCCTAATGCTGTGTGGCTCGGTTCCCTGAGTTCTTCAGCCAAATAGGATTCGGTGGAGTCATTACTCCGGGACTGGTTAGCTGCTGACGGAGGGGGATTGGATGAGGTAATGGTATTCAGGATGGGCTTACCCGCGGGGAGGACCGTCTGGGGTGGCCTCCACTATGGTCATGGGTGTCCTGGAGGATTCCTATTGGAGTTGGCTCTTTCTTGATTGCCGGCATGGGTAGTTGGGCCAAGGCAGCGGAGGGAGAGCGACCGGGACTTAGAGCTCCAGGAGGAAGACTCGAGTCTGGCACTAAGGCCGTTTCTGACTTAGTGGAAGGACTCGAACTTGGCTCAACATCCATGAGAGATGGAGCCTGACACTGCCTGTCACCTTCAAGTGCCACTGGCTGTGCAGGGGTAGTCCTTGGGGGCCCGTGGAATGGGTCTGGAGCTATGTGAGGGCGGGGGCCATGATACGTTATAAAGTTAGGAGGAGACTTAAAATCTTGTCCTAGCAGGACATCATAACCTCCTGGTATATATAGGTTGCTACTGCCATGGTACATATCTTAGAATGGTGAGGTCATGTGACTGTCAACCGGACAGTAGGTAGGAACATCTTGACATGGTTGAGGCTCTCTATCGTGATGAACTGGTGCCTATCAACCTTAGCTCTGTAATGAATTTTATCCTCTTGGATGATGGAGACTTGCGCACCAGTGTCATCGAAAGCTCGAACTTGGTGGGCAGGATAGTGGCCTCTGGGAGGTGCAACAAATATGGGGCCCTGAGCAGGGGGGCCTAGAGTGGATGGATTCATCACAGCCATAGCAATGGCAGAAACAGGAGCTTTCTTGGGGCATACCGCCCAGGCAGCAGTGAGCCCATGCACTTTGCATGTGTCACAGAAACTCTTGCTAAAATCCGGCCTGGGCCTGTTATTTCTGTTCCAATGGCCGTTGCTCTTTTTCTTATAATGATTGGGTAGTCCATTCGGGGGAGTGGCACCAGCTTGCTGAGGAGGATCCACTTTTGAGAGGCACTGCTCTGTGGTGTGACCTGGTTTGTTGCAATGCCCACACATTGGTGGATGGTGGGTGTCATAGGCATCTGCCCATTTACAGCACACCAAAATAGTCTTAGTCCTTGCCCCACCAGTGGGTGGCAAGATCAGGGGGAGCGTAGGACAGGAAGTCTTCTAATTGAAAGAGTTCTAAGACCTCCTCACAGATGTTGCGTTGGAGCCTCATTCCACCTACTACGAGTGCCAGTGTCTTCTTGGCTGCCCACTCTGTCCACGTCTGGTTAGCCTCCTTGGGCATAGTCCTCCATTTCTGCCTCCACTGGTCTGGGGTCAATTTGTAAGCCCCAAGGATTGCCTCTCGGACGAGGGCGAGATCTTGTCGCTCATTCAGGGGAAGGTTCTCGAATGCAGTCCGCCCTTTGCCAACGACATGCTTGCCAAGGAGGAGGGCCACCTCCTGAGGGGGTTTGGATTGAAGTTCCCAAACACCTGCTCGACATGATCAAGCCAAGTGTCGGGCTCGTTATCGTCCCAAGTCCTAATGAGGCTGCCCATGCTGTGGAGGTGAGAGGGCGCAGGAGGCGTGGGACTTGGGGTGCCAGAGTGGCACTCTGGACTGCCATAGCCAGTTCATGTGTTCTTTCTTTCTCCCTTTAGGCTGCTTGGAATTCTCTTTCAGCTGCTTCTCTTCCTTCTTGTGCTTCTCTTTCAGCAGCTTGGAATGCCCTTTCAGCTGCTCTCTCTTGGGCTGCTTCCTTCAGCTTATCATTCACCCAATTGATCAGCTTTGCGCCCTCCAGCCCCAGAGCTCTTCCGGCTTCTGTGAAGGCCTTAGCCTCCTCCAGTGCTGCGTTACTGGCCATCTCCCCAGCTGTAAAACGCTAGTAGACTAGCCTGAGAATAATAGGATGGAAGGTAGTTGCAAAACTGCAAATGTCACCAGAGGTATGCGGAAATGCTTGAAGCAGACTTGGCAAGATGACCGTAAATCCCTGCAAAAACAGTTACTACTGGTGCGTAGCACGGCGGAACCCTCACGCCATAGAATCTCTGTAATTTGCAGTTCGGTGGAGAACTCGACGCCGGTAATGGATTTGGTAATAAATTTGGAAAAATAAAACGAAAGAATATGTTCACGAAATTCACGGAAATTCAAACGTGAAAATGTGGCTAGTGAATGTCGTAAAGGTGGAAATTCAACGCCAGGACAGGTTAGTAAGGTAAAAAGGAAAAAAAAATCTAGTCACGAGATTCACGGAATCCTCACATGAAAATGTAGCAAAGGAATGTCACATGAAAATGTAGCAAGTATGGGTTTGTGAGGTAAAAAAAAAAAAAAATCTAGTCACGAAATTCACGGAATCCTCACATGAAAACGTAGCAAATGAATGTCGTAAAGGCAGAAATTCAACGCCAGTACGGGTTTGTAAGGTAAAAAGGGAGAAAAAAAACCTAGTCACGAAATTCACGGAATCCTCACGTGAAAACGTAGCAAAATGAATGTCATAAAGGCGGAAATTCAATGCCAGTACAGATTTGTAAATACAAGGGAAAAAAAATCTGGTCATGAATTCACGGCACTTTAACATGAAAAACGTGGCAAATAAAAATCTGTTCACGAATTCTCTGCACTTCAACGTGAAAAACGTGGCAAATACAGTTGTTGATAAAAATGTACATGGGATCTCCCTTTCGTTTTGTTTTTCATATTGTCTCGAGGATGGAGACGGGAAGTTGATAAAATATATTTTCTCCTTTTCTACCAACGCAAATCCCTGGTCTATCTTGCCCTTGAACCTAGCTTTGCTCAGAATTCGTAACGCTAGCTCATATACATTAAAAGGGAAGAGGAAAATCCAGGATAAAGATCTCTCACCCTATATAAATATACCGCCTCTTAACAACCCCTTTCTTTTCCCTAGCTCTCGCGAAACTAAGACCGTTGTGTCTGCGAATTCAAAACCCCAGAAAATTAAGCTGCACACGGGTCGTCTGGACAGCGATGAATGAATCACAAATGTTTTCAAGGCCGTGTTAGAAACTACGCTAAGGGTAACATATGGCCTTGTTAGAAATGCAAAAGTATTTGCCCTTATATCATTACTCTCTGCACAGAAAATTACGAAAAGAAAAAAGTTTACCATTGATTTTGCAATGGATAGGTTTGAGCCACGTGGCCGGGGGATTTAAAAATCCTATCCTGTTTAGACCTGCAACTGCCACAAGGGCCAGCGAGGGAGAGAGAGAGAAATAGAGAGAGAGAGAGAGAGAGATCGCTTGTGTTGATTCACATAAAAAAAAATAAACCACAAAATATCTTTACAACGTGGAATTCACGATTAGCTAGCAATTCACGAAATATGGTACTTATTTTCGTTTTGAAACCTACTCCCTAACCTCTATTCTTTATGCAATGGCACATAACATTAAAATTTCTCTCTCAAGCTGTGGTCTATCGGCCTACACGTGGTCTATTTCCTATCGCTATAAAGGCAGTCAGATTTATATATCCCTAACTAGAATACCTAGTTCTACACAAATACTAGAAAATAAGATAAAATTCACCTTATTCATTTGTGGAGAATTTGGAAACCTTGCTTTGGCTTGCTCATAAAAATATTAAGGAATTCAGATTTGTTTCTTTCGTGATTTTAGCTTAACAATCGCTACTTCAAAATTCTGGTTTGGGTCGCCATTATTCTGTATCCACCTCGATCACTCCTAGGAAATATAATTAACACTGAAGAATTTGGCCTTGACTGGAGGACGAGGGATCAGAACAAAGAGAAAAAAAAAACAAAAAAAATAAACTACTCAGACATAGGCCAATATTACTGAGGAGGAAGGAAGTTACATAAAATCTGGACTCTAGTTTGAAAAGCACTGTATTTTACATGAAATTTACAGAGCTCCAGGAGACTAAAAAAGGGGGGGGGATCACTTTGTTGATCCACCGGGACACGTAGCTGGAGCAATCCAGTCACAGCGTTCAGAGATTTTGCGCAGCAGATTAAAATTGCAAGCTTGCTTCAAGGATTTCCAACTCCTACCACAATCAAGCACAGCATTTGTCTGCAAATAGAGGACACAGGCATAAGGCGGGGGGCACACGAGGGCAAACGTTACACACTACTTTCTTTCAATCAAAAAGGCCATTCATGGGGGGAATGAAATGACTGGGAAATTTACACAAAGAGAACTACTTCATGGCTCGAATTCACTAGGGGGATGTTACTAGTATCATAAGGGAGTAATTACAGAATTGAGCCCAGATGGGGGAGTGAGAAACTACACAAGTCGCCGTGGAAAAAAGGAAATGATACAGACAAAGGTAAAAACAATTCTCTGGCTGAAATGGAACTCTTCTTACAGTACCTAGATATTGAGGGCTGGTAGTATTCTTGATGTCTCCCTGCGCTATGGACTTTTAAAAATATAACTTGGACTTCCCAGAGAGCATGAAGCATGAGAAAGAAAAGCAGGCAAAAGGGGGGGGGGGGGGGGGGGGGGGGTGGGGTAGAGGCAGCGTTTTTTGGGTGTGTTGCAGCAGGGATCTGACCTGTCCGTAGGTCTGCATTCTTCCTGAGGCCTTGGCTGCTGGCTCTGGTCCTTTTAA
>NC_087211.1:61249857-61268897 GCF_015104395.2 Macrobrachium nipponense
TGGGATTAACCCTTGTGGTAAAGGAGTGGTCATCAAAAGTCTGTGGACAGAAAACCTAATCTCCAGGTCAGTAGGGTCAATCTTAGCTTTTTTTAAATATCAAAGCTCGGTTTATGGGATCTTTTGAGGTAAACCTTTGTTTCCTTCTATTACTTTAATAGCTCTGATGAGTGCTCCTTCTATTTCCCTCCTATGACTGATTTCATTGCTTTGTGTATATAAACCTACTGTTTTTAAAATCCATCCTATGGTCATTTTCCCAACAATACCTAGCTACAGCACTCCCCTAAGAGTTAAGCTGTACTGCCTTTCTGTGTTCTTAGGTTCTAGTCCTTATTCCCCCTGCCTGATTCCCCCACATATTGTCCTCTACAATTGCTGCAATTGATTATGTATACCCCCCCTACATCATCTGTATTACTGTCTTCCTCCTTATTCCAATTTATTTTTGCACACTTTGTTTTTTAAGGTATTCTCAAAGGTATACACAAACTTCATATTTATTTCTTTCATTTTTTAAGTTGTTTCATTTGGGCATTAAAAGGGAGGGCAACTATTTTCTTGTCTTCTTTATTCCATGTACTCTCTACATTTGCTTTGTAAAAACATTTCCTAGCTTTGTTGAGTGCCCTTTTTCTGAACCATTGACCATCAGCTCAGGATATCAGAGCGACAAGAGGGGATTAGCAACTCTCAAGGAAACCAGAACAGCCGACAAGAGGGGATTAGCAACTCTCAAGGAAACCAGAACAGCCATCACATAAATGACAGCTCAACAAGAAGTTCCAGAAGACTGCTGGGCTTTACCCAGGCTGACAACCTACACATCTCTTGAAAATGGGCCACAGATATGTCCTGAAAGTACTACTCGAGTTTGGCGTAAAATCAAATGAAAATACTTAGAAGTAAACACGTTATGCACAGTGATTTTGTGGGTTTCTTTTTCATTATTATTATTATTATATTATTATTATTATATTATTATTATTATTATTATTATTATTCATTATTATTATTATTATTATTATTATTATTTTATTATTATTATTATTATTATTATTATTATTATTATTATTATTAATTTGTAAATTATATAATTTTCCTATTCATTATTTTGAACAAGTAATCAGATATAGAATGAAATCACAAGACTTGTGATGTTACCATTGCGATGAGTTTCATTATATTTCGTTTCATTTTACCCTCGAAATATCGAAATACAATGAACCAATTTGATATACTGTAAGATATGCATTGTAATACAGACTGTGAAGCTGATATTTTTTTTTCATTCTTTAATAAGCTATCTTTATCCCAAAAAAATATCCAATTTAGAAAATTGTATGGGGTAAATAAAATTATGATAGATGCAAAAACCGCGTAAAATGGGCCTTGATTTCCATACGAGATACGACGGATCGTGATAAAAACAAAAAACGAGAAACATTTAAAAAGTAGAACATAAGAAAACTTTTAAAAAATAATAAACATCAAAGCTTCCAGACATGAACAAATCCGAGCCTTGAAACGCGTTTAGAAGTGGTAAACAGCCGAGATTACTACCTCAAAGTCAATTAGTGTGAAAGCCAGTGCTCATGTTGAACAGGAAAATGAAATTATGGATGAAGAACATGTGGGGAAGGTTGTTTTCCCTGACGATAAAAGCAGGCTGGAATGTTATTGCGTAAATCGTATGATTCTTATTCTCTCATTCTCCAGATCGTGAGATGTATGCCTGTAACACTCAAATATTTACGAAACATGCTTTCATACCAAGTAGTAAATCGAGTTAAACATACACATCTCACGATCTGGAGAATGAGAGAACAGGAATCATAAGAGTTACGAAATAACACTCCAGCCTGCTTTATCGTCAGGAAAACAACCTTCCCCACATATTGTTCTTCATTCCATAATTTCATTTTCTGTCAACATGAGCAATGCTTTCACACTACTTGACTCTGAGGTAGTAATCTCGGCTCTGTTTACCACTTCTAAACGCATTTCAAGGCTCGGATCTGTTTCCTGTCTGGAAGTTTTGATGTTTGTTATTATACTTTTTACATTTTCCCTTTATCCTACTTTTAAATGACTCTTAATTTTCGAGACAGGCCCATTTATGTTGTTTTTCGTATTTATCATAATCTATTTTATAATACTACATGAAGGATGTATCCTCCTCACTCCTTTAGTCTATGAGTACACTAGACTAAATGAAATGAATACAAAGCGTGTGTGTGCTATTCATTCAATTAGTCTAGGGTACTCAGACTAAAGGAGTGATGAGGAGGATGTACCCTTCATGTATTATTGCTGTCAAAACAAGTGAATTTTGGTTGGAAAAAATAAAGACAGAAGGAGGCTTATGAGCTTGATGAAGGCACGAATTTATGACAGTGAATTTGATAAAGTTTCTGGCGTCTTTCAATAACTTTATGATGAAAAAATATGTCCTTAAGAAAATTAAATATCTCCACGATGACCCAATTAAACAACTCACAATACTACTCAAGTGTCTTGGTCTTTGGTTAGCAATAAAGAACAACAACAACAACAACAAAACAACAATAACAAGATGGAGGAGAACAAACAAACAAAGAGGAATAAGAGGAGGCGGAGGATGGCCAAACCACTTTAGGAGCTATAAGATTCCTTAATAAACTAGAGCTAAAAAAAAGAAAGAAAAAAAGATGAATGTTAATGTCATTATGGGAAGAAATTGTTTTTTAAATATCAATGAGACATTTCCACGAAATTGTGTTATTTCAGCACCTTTCATAGGTTCTTGTCTCTGTCTCTGTCTCTCTCTCTCTCTCTCTCTGTCTCGTCTCTGTCTGTCTCTCTCTCTCTCTCTCTAAGTGACAATACACAATACATACCATTGTTATCGCACTCTATTTTTCATAATTACTATCATGCCAAACTCTCTCTCTCTCTCTCTCTCTCTCTCTCTCTCTCTCTCTCAAAAACTGTTAATGATAATATTGATATATATATATATATATATATATATATATATATATATATATATATATATATATATATATATTTGTATTTTGAATTACTTTTCATCCTGTATTCCTTCACTACATGCCTTCTACTGAACGGGTTTGACTTTGTGGTCAGTTAAACCCTCGTGATTTTAGAAATCTTTCAAAGCGGACTTCTGGGAATCTCTTCGAAGATGGCATTGGCGCATTAAACATTTTGTTTGTGGGTCTACGACAGTTCGCCGCGCCAGTTCGCGCGCGACATTTCGCCGCGGACAGTTCGCCGCGTGCCAGTTCGCCGCAGAGTCAGTTCGCCGCGGCGACAGTTCGCCGCCAGCCTTTCCGCCGCGAACCATTTCGCCGCCAATGTAAAAGCTGGCAAACATGCACAGGGTATATTAAATTAGGAATAGGATAATAGGAAAGTATAGCCTAGAGATTGATAATTTAACACGCTAGTATTATTATCATTTTGTCAATGAAAAAACCAAATTTGCCTCAAAATGAAGAAGCTAATACAAAGCTTATATAGTTTTTTACTCGACCGCATTATTCAGAGATTAAAGGAGGCAAACTACCACAAGTTGGGTTAGCGTGGTCAGACAGTTTGCCAAATGAGTAAAGTCATCCTCGCAGTTTTTTCACTCGACCGCATCTCAGAGACCAAAGGCAAAAATAGGCAAAAATAAAGAAAGATTGTTTTGAAAAATTTAATCATGAAACTTCATTTGAACACTATATAATATCTAAAACTATATACTATCTAAAACATGATTCATACCGTATGATACATTAGATCGTGCTGTCTCTTCAGAAGTTGTGTGCTAGTCGTCGTAGATAGTCCATGTTATCTCTGTTACGATAATCATTCACGATAATTTCGATTCTCTCATTTAAAAGTTCATATCGGGGGCGACGCGGGGGGGGGGGGGGGGGGGGGGGGGGGGGGGGGGGGGGGGGGTGGGGGGGGGGGAAGATTTCCAGCCAAGAGTCCTTCAATTTCAGTGTCTCTTAAGTTTTTGCGATCGAGTAAGTCCTTTAATGAATTTCCATATCGAAGGCCGAATTTCACCCAGTGTGACTTGGACAGAACGATGCCATGCCTCGACAACATTGTTGGTGCGGTCTTCACCATTTATGACACGGTCGTGTACATTCCACAATTCAATTGGAAATGTAGGAGCACGTCTTAATCCACGGCGATTCGGACGTCCTATATAAGTGTCCTCAAAATAGTCCAACACTGGCTGCAAAACATCTGGATAGTGTTGGCTGAGCTCCTCGAAAACATCAGGTACGTCATCAGACGTACCTGGGATGGTGCGGCACTGTAGCACAAAAATGAGATACGTCGAGTGAAAAAACTGCGAGGATTTACTCATTTGGCAAACTCTTAACCACGCTACCCAACTTGTAGTAGTTTGCCTCGTTTGATCTCTGAGATACGGTCGAGAAACTGCGAGGAATATAATTAGGTACTTTACCCATTTTGACAAACTGTTTGACCATGCTAACCCAACTTGTATAAGCTTCGTAAGCTTCTTCATTAAGGCAAATTTGGCTTTTTCATTGAGAAAATAATAATAATAACAATAATGATAATAATAGTAACGTTATAAATTATCAATCTCTAGGCTATACTTTCCTATTGTCCTATTCCTCATTTAATATATCCTGTGCATGTTTGCCAGCTTTTAATATTGGCGGCGAAAGTTCGGTCGGCGAAAAGGTTGGCGGCGAACTGTCGCGCGACGAACTGGCTCTGCGGCAAACTGGCACGCGGCGAACTGTCCGCGGCGAACTGTCGCGCGGCGAACTGGCGGCGGCGAACTGTCGTGCTCCCATTTTGTTTGGTTATTCATGATAAAGGCAAGTAATGTGTGTGTAGTCATCATGAAATGCTTTGTTCTTATTACATGGAAGACATTTTTACATTCACTAAAAGTCGCCTTTGTTCGTAAGTTATTTTTAGTTACAAGAATTAGGCGTTCGTCAGTTCTAGTTGAATTTTAATTGGAATGACGTAGTTGTATTTCTATTTTACAATGATCAAAATTGAAATTGGTTCGTCTTTTGTTATTAATTGCTTTAAATAACATTCCTCTCATATGACTTAATATTTGCAATTGCTAGGGAATTACGTTCCTTTCAATATGTAACGGCTAATAATTGCTTTACGGACAACTATGAAAGCGGTTGACTTAGATCAAATTGGCAGTATGCCACACGGACCTTCTCCCGGAGAGGAACTGTATTTGTGGGAAGGTGAGGAATGAGTGTGAGTACTGTTGAGGGTCGACGAAAAGAGACGAAAAGACAGAATATATTACAGACTGAACAAAGAACCTGAACTTTTTGGCCTCCTACCTTATTCTTGGCAGCAAATCTCTTGCGAATCAGCGCCACGAAAGCAGCTGCGTTAAATTAGGCAAAGGACTAAAGACACGAGGTCGTTCACGTCCTCAGGATCCAAGTTCACCTGTTGTGTTCCTTTGTGATCTTTGTCTAATAAAAGTGTTTTTTTTTTTTTTTTTTTTTTTGTAGAAATTAGTTTGACAAGGCCTTTTACTCTTCTCAATACTTCGCCCATAAGTTCCTTCAAGCGAAACGGTATTTTGATACTCAAAGCAGATGTCCGTGACAAGTGAACTCGAAAATAATTATGTTTACGCATAATCATTTTCGGTATCCAGTATTTCTTGCTAACTTAGGAGCGCAACTTTGAATGACGGACTAAAAAGACGATAGTGAAATTAGAGTAATGCAATGTGTCAAATAATTACAAGTTCTCGTTTCTTATTCATAATAAGACAAACGGTAAAGATGCAATTCATTCTTAATGCAGACTACGTTTCAGAAGGCTTATAGCTGGCCACAGCTATAAGCCAAACAAGTCATCAAATGAACTGTCAGTCTAACCTATTCCAAAGCATATGCTAATCACATTCCAGGAGGCCTACGCGGTTGGCTGATGTTCTAATCTCGCCGAAGTAATTATCACCGGTAGTAATCGCAAGCAAATTTCGTCCGCGAAGAACAAGGCCCGGAAACGGTACCAGATACGAAAGCCTCGAGTTTAGTGAATAATTTGGATATGATGCTGTTATCTTTTAATCGGTTCTCCCTTTGTCAGTCGATTTCGGCTTAAAGCTGCTGAATGCAATGAAATTTCATTTATAGACTGGATTCGTTTATTTGTGCGTTTCTTGTCACTTTACTTACTACTTACTTACTACTTACTTACTTACTTACTTACTTACTTACAGCTGGTATTCTAATTTTTGGAAGCCTTGATGAGTAAAGGTAAAAGAAAGGTGAAAAGCTGCGTTTTTGACGCAGCTTCTCATGTCGTTCAGTAGTTAGTTAAATTACGGACTGCTCTACTTGAGACTGATCGAGAAATCATAACATCCTCAAGTTATAACTTGATAAGAAAGCTGAGAGAAAGGGCATATTAAGGTCTGTATCTAGCTCATCTCCAAATTCAAGGAGGAAGCGGATGAAGGACCAAATTATTTATTTATTCATTCATAAATTTATTTATTATCTATTTATTCATTTATTTATTTACAGCTTGGTATTCTATATTTTTGTGAGCCTTGAGAGTAAAGGTAAAAGATGTTGTTCAGTAGTTAGTTAAATTACGACTGTTCATACTTGAGATCGAGAAATCATAATATCCTCAAGTTAACTTGATAAGAAAGCTGAGAGAAAGGGCATATTAAGGTCTGTATCTGGCTCATCTCCAAATCCAAGGAGGAAGCGGATGAAGGACCAAATTCGCAAGATTGAAGATTTAACTGAGAAAACGGAAAGCGAGAAGAAAATTCCGATTCTCACGATTTCAACCTTTTCAGCTTCACTTTCAAGATTATATCTCTGATAGCAATTAATGTTTACGAATAATGTAAACAATTGTTAGTTGGTCATGTTAACTAATGCATCTTAAGAAATTACTATTAATATGAAACATTTATTAACAATAAATCAACTCCGTGTTTGCATCTGTCGTCGCCTCGTCCATTCCAGCCTACATGAAAGTATCTCCGTCGGAGCCTCGGTGCGGTTCGTAACGCCCTAAGCCAAGAGCTACCATCTTGACCCTGTCTCCCATTACCGTTTTTTTTTTTTTTTTTACGACAATAATAAGCTCTTTCGGTGAAAGTCACAGCTTTTTCTGTCTCCTGACGGGATCCCATTCGGGGAAGTCATTTGGAAGTTCGCGGCAATAATAAATCTCAGCGTCAGACTGAAATTGATGTTACGGCTTTTGCTCTTCCTTGCCTTCCTTCTCTCGGTCTCGTTTTTGATTGGTTAAAACTTTCTCTTTTCACGTTTTCTTCTTAGTTCTCGTTGAGAATAGAACAACATTTACCTAAATCGGAAACTGGTTTTTTGTGTTCAGATAATTGCGGTTTGGGGTGAAATCAACGTAGGTCATTGTCAACTTTGGTTTCATCTTTGACTATCATTCCTATGTTTCCTTTTATTAAAAGTAATCATTAGGTATAAAAGTAATATCTTGAAAAGATTCCGAAGAATTGTTATTGATTTTTCTCAGTCTAAAAATTTAAAGTATCGTAGCCAGTACGCGAATTCTAAAATCAGAACAAAAGAAATAATTCAAAAGGTTAACTCATTTGTTTGCGTCAGAAATTTGGATAAAGGCAAAGGAAAACAATGTCCATGTATACCTTCGTCTCTGAGAAATAAGTATTATTTTGCCAAACATAATTTATATTCTTTTTTGTTTTTACTTTTTTTGCAAACATGGGGACTTTTTGTGTTCTGTTACCGCGACAAATATTTGATTACTTAAACTAAAAAGGTCCTGCTGTCGAAGGTGAATCAAAAATTATTTTCTTTAAATAAAGGAAAAGTGAACAAACTCCAGGGGATAAAAAGGCTTACAAGAGAGAGAATGCTGAGAGAATCTAGTGATCTGTTTGAGAGCTTACATCTAGTTGGAGTCAGGTCTATACTAATGAGATCAATCATAATCATTGACAGCTCACAGTTCATTTGTGCTTGATCGGAGTGGACTGTTTAATACAAGGTCTTCCTTCGTGCGCCTGTGTTGGTATATTATCGAGAAAAATAGCCCGTTTATGATTTATATACGAAAGAGCGAGGGTTCTTTGTATTTATACACATTTACGTATATTTTTCAAGCAGTTTGATATTTATCACAATAAGCTAGTGATATCGATAACAATAATTGCCAGCCAATCACGTGCTACCTATACGCATATGACACATCTTCAACGTTGGTGGGCAGATGAAACGGAGACGACTATAATCAGAAAATGTCATTTCTTAAGAATTTTTTCCCTTAGCATCTCTCTCTCTCTCTCTCTCTCTCTCTCTCTCTGACTAACTACACCTCTTCCCGTTTTTTCTCTATCTTCTACTCAATTTTCAAGAAAACTTATCGAATTCTCAAAGAACGACAGTTTAGAGAGTCTCTCTTTCCCCAACAGAAACGCACCATCCCATTAAACTGCGTAACATAAGTCTTGTTGCTATTAGAATTCCACCAGAGGTATTATCATTTAGCGCACAATGCTGCTCTTATTGCCGCAAAGGAAACAAAAATATTTTCCGGATTACTCATTCCTACTTTTATTTCCTCGATATCAGTCTGGCCAGACTTAAATTTCGGTCTGTTTTTCATATTCGTAATCTCTACTTGAATAAGTAAAAAATAACTAGACTTAAAGCACTTTTCGAGTATTTGTTTACAGAAACCAATCATGACTGTATTTCCTAGACATTAGTGACCTAAAACCCACTAACCTATACAAAGCACGTTAATAAATACTTATTTTCTTTAAAGACTGTTTCAAAATAGACCATCGTAGTTTTATATCATGAAAATGATCGTTCTTTGGTAACACAATCTAGCAAAGACCATTTCCTAAGAATTTCAGGCAGCAAGCAATACAAGCATAGAAAGGCATTTCCTAAGAATTACTGACATGATACAATACGCATCCAACAAGCGCATTTCCCAGAAATACTAACACGCGAAACCAAATCCCCCACGGAAACGTCGACGTGTATGAACAGATGCGGCATCCCATCTGTCATGGGATTATCTCGGTGCCTCATATTGTTGACAGAGAACAAAGCTTTAGCGTCATTGTTTGTCTGCGATTGTCTTCCGTTTGAGACAGGGAATCATCATTCCAGTTGCCTTATCTCTGATGGAGGGACGGGAATGGTCCATCATGGGAATGAAAATGGCTAAGCAGAGGACGTGGAATTTATCGTGGAGAGTTCCATGTCCTTTTCTTTATTTTATAGATGGTAGTGTTAGACTGATCTTGTAGAAATAATTGATAACCTGTTTGATGTTATTAATACAGTTTTATATATTACACTGAGATGATACGAATTATAACTAGTTGTAATAGGTTAAATGAGAGTATTTCCATACAAATGAAACTGAGAATGAGTATTTGATAATAAACGAAATCTAATAAAAATACCACCAAAGTAATTTGCCAAATCTAGCACTACTGTTAATTTATCATTTTATGTCAGTTTTTCCATTGCAATGCATTTAAAATATACTTCAATACTGCCAAGATGTTATCCTCTCCTCCCTACCCACCCCCATCCCCATCAAAAAACACACACGAACAATACGGAATTTGAGGGTAGAATATGACTTTAGGTAAAATCTGAATTTAATTTGATTCACGACTGTGCGTTGACCTAATTCTTATACATAAACTTTTGCTAGCAACATGCTGCACCTGACCTTTTTCAAAAATAACCTTTAACTGGTGACAGCCCTTTTAGATCTCACTCATGGTAACTGTAACCTTTAATTGGCAACAGTCCATAGGCGTTTGCGAGCGTAGACTGTAGCTGACAAAAGTGCGAATCCTTAAACACTTATAAAGTAGCCCTGAACTGGCGAAAATTTATGCGCTAATGGTTTAAAACGAAACTGTTATCTGGTAACATTAAGTGTAAACTATCTACTAAAAATGCTGCTGTTGGTATTATCTTCAAATTAATTACTAGTACGAGCAATTCCGTTAAGAAGACGATGCCGATGAATTAAGAGGCATTGTAAAGACAAGACTGAAAAAGAACTAATTAACGACGTTAGGGGAATCACCCTCAGTTGAGTCAGTAAGTACAAAAAAATTGCAATTAGTGCAAACGATTTTTCCTACGGTGGGACCGCGAACTTCGTGGCAATCTGGATCCTAAAGGGAACTGAACTATACTGGCATCCCATCCGAGAGAATGGGATCATAAGGAGCAGCCAACTTGAGATCGCTGGACGTGAGCTAACATTTTGCTAGATTTTCTAGTATACGTAACAGTAACTTTAGCACAATAAAAATTTATAATGATCGTAATCAATGTAACAGCAATATCTTAAAGACAAACATTAGAGCATGATAGCGAATGAACTACAATAACGATAATTATAAGAATAATTAATTTGAGGGATAGTTCACCTTTAAATCCCACAAAGGTACACTGCCTATTCAGACGAAAGCTTCACTTATTCGCCCTTTGTCGAATTATCTTACTACTATTTCAGTCACCAATTTATTTATTACAATTACCGAATAGCTAGTTTTCTTTTGATGCCAAATATCATGGTACTTACATTATGACGATCCGTTCTGCCGCTGCTTTTAGTTCTGGACAATTACCAACATCTCCAGAAAGGATTTGCAGAATATCGTCCTGTTGAGGTCCTTCTTGAGAGACGGGACCTGAAGAGGAAAACAGGCGTTATTGTAATTCTTGCTGATGTCCGTGGTGTTGCTCAAATTTCGTACGAATGTGCAAATTCCCTAAAATAAAAAAAAATCGCTACAGTTAACTTGAAAGTACCCAGCAATTAAACTTTTATGATATATAATCACCTTCACACATTCGCTTCCAGATTCAATAATAGTGATTCGTCACTTCATCTCAGCGATGATTACTGTTGCAGAGAAATCATTTCGGGAAAATAATGATTCACAAAATCGCTTAAGTCCTTCGAACTGGAATAATCCATTGTGATAATCCTACAGACACCACAAAATAAACGGGTAAAGCTTAATTTTCCCCTCCCATAAAAAAAAGGGACGGATTTCTTTCTCCCGGAATACTCAAAAACAGGTAACAAGAACATTATTCCTCCGTGCCGTATTAAAACCCTCGTTAGACATAACTACAACCGACGAACTCCCAAACTAAAGTGCTTTAAGCCCGATTCTGCTGAATAGAACTGAAAGCAAAGACACAGCTCGAGAACTTGATAACAGGGACCCCAAAATTAATACCTAACAAATACCAGTTCCTTCCATTTTCATTTACCTGATTCACTTCGAAGCTGTCGTGAGCTTCCAGTAAATTATCAAAGTCTGTTTCCCCCCTACGAAGGAGAGTAAATAGAGCTGAGAAGAATAATGTTTATCAGAGTCAGCATTTCATTCAGGGAAAAAAAAAACAAGTAAGAGGAATAAGCATTTCTATTTCTACAATTACTAAACACAAAATTTGTTTTTTTATTCGTAATGATATATTAACACCGTCAAAACATGATAATTATCAATGCTCTCTCTCTCTCTCTCTCTCTCTCTCTCTCTCGCTGTATATATATATATATATATAATATATATATATATATATATATATATATATATATATATATGGGGCGGATACAATCCACAATGAAGTAAAATCCTCTTGTAGATTAAAAAATATATTCTTGTACAGGATTAAAGCTTTCGACCATCAACTGTGGTCTTGTTCACTAAAATGTGATATGTCACCTCAAGGAACTAACAAGTAAGGGCACAAACATTTGAAAAAACAACGGTTAGGTAACAAGCTAGTTCATATTATGAATGATCAGGCGGTTGAGCCCTCGTTCTTTCCAGAATTCGTCTAGATCTTCGAGGGGGAATGTTGTACTGTTGTACTGAAAAACTACGTAGTTTTTCAGTACAACAGTACAATCAAGAAGAAACTCATTAAAAATAACCCGGTTAATAGAGAGAATGTAAGAGTATATGTAATACCTTGGTAGTGATTGCAATGAATGTTACGTGGGAGAAAGCGGACGTTCCAGTGATAAGAGAAGGGAAGAACACGTTGCTGCTGAAGAAGGGGAAGTTTCATACAGTGCAATTGCGCAACATACATGGGAGAAAAACCACGCAATAAATTTTAAAGGTACAAAGGTTGTTTTTGCTTGTAACGACAGGACTTTGAGACGAGTAGTAGAAGGGGCGTTAATTTCATTAAACGAGACCTTTGCAGGAAATACTGGCATTACAGAAAATACAGCTATTTGTGAAGAGATATGTAGGAAAGGGAAAATTTCAAACTTTAGAAATATTTGTGCCAATAACGATGCTGCTTCCTCTCCTGTTTACTCCACTCAGGTCATTTCTCCAACAAACCACCCAACCACCATAGAACAGCAGTTGACAATAGAAACATTCCCCCCTCGAAGATCTAGACGAATTCTGGAAAGAACGAGGGCTCAACCGCCTGATCATTCATAATATGAACTAGCTTTTTTTACCTAACCGTTGTTTTTTCAAATGTTTTGTGCCCCTTACTTGTTAGTTCCTTGAGGTGACATATCACATTTTAGTGAACAAGACCACAGTTGATGAGGTCGAAAGCTTTAAATCCTGTACAAGAATATATTTTTTAATCTACAAGAGGATTTTACTTCATTGTGGATTGTATCCCCTTTTGACTTAAGAGGTACGGCATAGTACCTGGCTTCTGCATATATATTTATATATATATATATATATATATATATATATATATATATATATATATATATATATATATATACATATATATATATATATGCTGTAGTGTGTTGGGGGAGATATTAAACTCACATTACGATCAAGTACCCTTACTTAAAGCCCAAAAATGGGATTTATTACAGTGGCAAATCGCTTCAGATAAAAAGTTAGAAACAAAATTCTTCCGAGTTTCTTTACAAAGCTCAGGAGGCTAGATTTTCTCCTAGTTCTGTGACACTATGGCCAATTACTCTTTTATATATAATAATTTTTACTTTGTTTTAATTACGGAGAAAAATGAGGGTTTGAGATTAAATTTCACAGAAGCAAAAAGAGAGACAAATGGATATGGCCGGGAATAGAGCAGGTGACTCGATGTCTGTCGCCGTTTTACTGGTAATAATTTTCCGAAAACTTCCACCAGGATTTATGGACATGAAATCGTTTCAAAAAAGACGGAACATTCCTTATGGAAAAGGTCGTTTTTGTGATAAGTTCTGAACAGGCGTCGGAATTGGTCCTTTTTATGACTGCTTTTGATTTTGGGATATTAGAAAAATGATAACGGAAAAGGGCAAAATAAAATTAAATCTAATTTAGGAATACATCTTTAGATCGAATTCGATTTGATTATTTATATTATTAGATAAGATTAGACATAGCTGCTCCAGAAACATAAAGTTATACGCCATTACACAGAGGCGAATATGAACTGTATTTTGCATATATGTCTAGTATGATTGTGTGTAACACTAACACTAAGTGCGAAGAATGATCTAGATTATGTCATGACAAAAGATAGTACTATTTGATAAGTTGATACAATCCATTGTTTGGGTTATAAATTAAAATGTATAATGGTGAGTTATATGATAAATATGAAAAAGTTTTTAAAAAACTTAAGATCCGTTAATTACTCCAATACCTTCATATCTTATCTGTTTTGACGTAATTAAAGAATAATACTGCTGAATTTTAAGGCCCAGCAGAATCATATTCAATCTTGCAGTTATGATCGTGCCAGGGACCCCAGTTTTGACTTTCACAGAAGGGCACTCGCTTCCAGCCCCCACCCCCAGTAAGGGTAATAATTAAAATGGTAAATTATTTGAATATATACCTAAATAAATTTACATGAAAACAATCTACTGGAAAATGAGAAATCTCCGATAAAATCAAGAGTCCAGGAAACTCATCTTGGCCATTTTCAATTCCTCTCATTTGAGAGAGGAACTCAATTGTTTTCTAATGCGAATCTGAATAAGACCTTTAAGACTCACGAAAAATACTCTCCACAGTTTTGTGGCAGAAAACGAATGTAATTATGCTAACGGAGCCGTTTGCTCTACTGGTTAAACGAGTTGTTTTAATTGGAATGCATTACAAACAATGCAAGCAAGCAGTTGCGTGTTCCGGTTGAAGAACTGGATGCCATTTCCTAGAAAAATATTATTTTGTCATTTTATCTTTAAATTGTAACAATACTGAAGGAAATCAGAGAACGAATTCTGGAAGATAAAAATACTTCTTTAAAAATCTGTGACAAATATTGAAGAAAATGTTTTCATAAACAACGTGAAAAGGCTCCCGGAGCATTTTCTATGTTTAGTTCAGAAGCGGGGACAAAAAAAAAATAACAATGAAGGACTCACTAGTAAACCAAACTTAGTTTCCGTAACAGAATATCTAATATTACAAAAGTCCAGTTAGATGAATTTAGTATAAAAGCTAATATTATAATTACAATCGCGTTTTCTAGGAAGGATATGAAACTAGAAATCATGACTTTTACATGATTCCAAACCGACGCCATCATTGATGACTATTCGATTTATGGAGCTGATTTCATCTAAGAAAAAATAAGGATACTAACTCACTCTCTCTCTCTCTCTCTCTCTCTCTCTCTCTCTCTCTCTCTCTCTCACACCACACACATAAGTACTTGCTCACATGGTGGAAAAAAATTCTCACTTGAGATTGAAGACAAACCCACCCAAAAGGAATCCACATCGCCCTTCTTTCTGGATCTCCAAATTAGTGACGCCATTGAACTCAACTTTGCTTTTGTATTTCATCCTTTTAGGCAACAGTATTCATTATCTAATCTACATTCAGTTACATGTCATTTCTGCATAACCGGCTTTAATACTGAATGAAGTGACTAATTTCTTTGCTTATATATCTGTTTATTTATGTGTTCATCAGATGTCCAATTCTTTTTCCTATATTGGGATTTTAAGTCATTTTCTAATTTTTTATTATTTCGAACACAGCGAATACGGAGATATTCGAAGCTTAGAGCTGTTTAATTTATTGCACATTTGTCTTAATTTTGCACATGCAATTCTTACATATCCCGGTACTAATTAAAATAAACACGGTTATATCAAAATGACTTCACCGCTGGAACAAACTTAAAGCCGCAAAGAATTAGTGCACCTATACTGAAAAGGATTGGAACACTTGTCTTTTCAGGGGATACAAACATTAGACAGTGAGTTTATCGAATCTCTTTTTTGCAAATCAGCTCTCCATCGGCCCTCTATATAGCATTGCATTAAGAGGAACACAAAATTATAAGAATTTCGGAATCTTAACAAACCAAAGACTATATACACATTTCATTCTCTTCCATTTCCCTGAATGGAAGCGAAAAACACTTATGATTTCCTCAGCAGTAAATCACATAATTGTACTCTGCAATTCAGGTCGATTATTCCTGAGATAGACAACAGGAGAAGAAGAAAAGGGAAAGAGAAATTGCTTCTCCTCAGCCGAAAAGTTGGTGCGGGCTGCAAACAACGGAATGAGTGGCAATTGTCCTCATTTGCATGCAGGGACCTTGGCCCAGAGCAAAGCAACTTGTTATACTGCCGAAGGTTTTTTTTTCTTCAATAGAACCATCTCTCTCTCAAGTTTCTTTAGTTTAATGGCTTATATTCTAAGAATTATTCAATATATTACCATTCCTCCATGGTATAAGCATGTTCTATAATTCTATATTATCATTCTTCTATGTATAATCATTGTCTATATAAAAAAACTAAATGTGAAGTCGTTTATTCACCTTTTAAACTGCTTAACGCTGAAACCATACGGGTGATGGTGCTTCACACGTAAAGGGGACGACAGCAATAAATGAGAAAATTACTTAACGTGTAAATATTGAAACGAGAAATGCAAGAGACCGAGAATTTCAATAATGAGAAAGTTTATACACCATCTTCAACTGATCAAGTAAAGATTAAACGAAATATCTGTTCGGGGTTGATCGTCATTGTATGTAAGCGCGGGCACACACACACAAACATGCAAACATGTATATATATATATATATATATATATATATATAGATATATATATATATATATATATATATATATAGATATATATATATGTGTGTGTGTGTGTGTGTGTGTGCTACAACGATAAAGGTATCGGTAAACGTGTGCGCTTACCGACCTTGTACTGAAAACATGAGTTACTCCTACCACATTTAGTTCATTATTTCCTATACCCGAGAGCCTTACTCCGGACTTCTCTATAGGGAAGTTCGAAAATAACAAGTGGTGAGTCCGCAAATCCATGATATTACGTGGACTACCAGAATAAAAAAATAATGTGAAGGATCGGTGCTCTAAATTTACTGCATGTAATGTGAGGCGTAATTCATTTTGGCTTATTATTGCGTGAATTTGTTGCAAATCTACGGGAACCTGCACTGATTTATTGGATTCGGCCGTGTGTTTCATAGGAAAATCGATTGCCTCACAATGAAAGGGATTAAGGATCGGATAATGCAGCCTCCACATCTCACGATATTAATAAGCTGATGATTTTGAAAGAGAAGCTTTTCTTATGATAGTCCTAAAGTGATCAGGGTATAGAAGATTTGGGAAATGTTGAACGGCCCAAGAGTAACTGGGAGAGGATTAAGCAATTCATCAGGATCCTGGGAGTGATTTGATTATTAGGATATACGTTGTTCATGGCCCCCACCCTCTCTCTCGCTCTCTCTCTCTCTCTCTCTCTCTTCTCTCTCTCCTCTCTCTTTAGGTGACAATACATAACATTGTTGATTGCACTCTTATTTTTCATAATTAACTATCAGCCAAACTCTCTCTCTCTCTCTCTCTCTCTCTCTCTCTCTCTCATATTATCAGGAAAGTGGCGCCAAACTGAAGTCAAAGCATCCCCTTCCCGGAAATGCCGAAGCGAGAATCCGATTGAAGAGAGAGACGTCGGATGCTGCATCATCTCTCTCGGAATTGACACTCGGTGGAGGCAATCCTCCCAGGTCGTCCCACACATTAAGCAGGTGATGATGACTTCATGAACATGATGATGAGATGAATATGGTGATAAAGGAACTCGCAAAAGGACTACCATGAATTCCGCCGCCTGTCTGAGAGCCGGAATCAGGTTAGATTTATCTTTAAGACTATCTTCTCTCTGCTTTCAGGAGACGCCGAATTCGTCCTAATTTTCTTTTATGTTCCTTTCTATTTCAGATATAATTTAGTCCAATCGAAGAAAGGGAGCAAATGAACGTGCTCTGAACTACTTTGCAACTCTTCACAAGCAAAGTATAAACAAATGATGTTTCCAGTAATGTTGACACTAATTAAGCAATTTCGATATCTGCAAGAATGATGCGAATGTAATGAAAGAGACTTCACTATGATATATAATTAATAACCCATGAAGCCTGCTATTATTATTATTATTATTATTATTATTATTATTATTATTATTATTGTTTATTATTATTATTAAACCAAACAAAAACTTCTTTCAATTTTCTTCTGAAGAATGGAAAAAGAAAACCCGCCCACCAAATCGCTGTGCATAACGTGTTTACCTCTAAATATTACATTTAATTTTTACACCAACTCTAGTACTTTCAGGACATATCTGTGGCCCATTTTCAAGAGATGTGTAGGTTTTGTCAGCTGGGTAAAGCCCCAGCAGACTTCTGGAACTTCTTCTTGTTGAGCTGTCATTTAGTGATTGCTGTTCTGGTTTCCTTGAGTGTTGCTAATCCCCTCTTGTCGCTCTGATATCCTGAGCTGATGGTCAATGGGATTAACCCTTGTGGTAAGGGAGTGGTCATCAAGAGTCTGTTGGACAGAAAATCTAATATCCAGGTCAGCAGGGTTAATCTTAGCTTTTTTTAATTATCAAAGCTCGGCTTAGGGGATCTTTTTGAAGTAAAACGTTTGTTTCCTTCTATTACTTTAATATCTCTGATGAGTGCTCCTTCTACTACCTTCATATGATTAATTTTATTGCTTTTGTATATAAGCCTACTGTTTTTAAAACCCATCCTATGGTCATTTTCCCAACAATGCCTAGCTATAGCACTCCCTAGAGCTTAAGCTGTACTGCCTTTCTGTGTTCTGAGGTTCTAGTTCCTTATTACCCCACCCCTGCCTGATTCCCCCACATATTTGTCTCCACAATTGCTGCAATTGATCATGTATACCCCCCTAGATCATCTGTATTACTGTCTTCTCCTTCCAATTTATTTTTCCACACTTCGTTTTTAAGGTATTCTCAAAGGTATACACATTTATATTTATTTTCTTTCATTTTTTAAGCGATTTGTTTCATTTTAGGCATAAAAGGGCAGGGCAAACTATTTTCTTGTTTGCTTTATTCCATGCACTCTCTATTTTATTTTCTTTGTAAAAAAGTAAAAGTTCTTACTTTGTGAGTGCCCTTTTTCTGAACCATTGACCATCAGCTCAGGATATCAGAGCGACAAAAGACGGGATTAGCAACTCTCAAGGAAACCAGAACAGCCATCACATAAATGACAGCTCAACAAGAAGTTCCAGAAGACTGCTGGGCCTTTACCCAGGCTGACAACCTACACATCTCTTGAAAATGGGCCACAGATATGTCCTGAAAGTACTAGAGTTTGCCGTAAAATTAGATGTAAATACTTAGAAGTAAACACGTTATGCACAGTGATTTTGTGGGTTTCTTTTTCATTATTATTATTATTTATTATTATTATTTATTATTATTATTATTATTATTAATTATTATTATTATTATTATTATTATTAATTTGTAAATTATATGTTTTTCCTATTCGTTTATTTTAAACACAGGTTAAATCGGATATAGAATGAAATCACAAGACTTGTGATGTTACCATTACGATGAGTTTCATTATATTTCGTTTCATTTACCCTCGAAGTATCGAAATACAATGAACCAATTTGATATATTGTAAGATATGCATTGT